>NC_133618.1:222992398-223004898 GCF_048593235.1 Sminthopsis crassicaudata
TACTAGAATACTTCAAGGAACGACTTGGAGACCATTTGTTAAGGATACTGTAGAGAAGATTCTAATTTAGGTACAGATTGGACCAGATGACCTCAAAGATCTTTACCAGTTCTGAGAGTCTATGATTCTATAAAGAATTCATCAATTCAGCAGTTAAGTGCCTACAGAGTAATGCCCAAATTGAAGGGGATTTAAAGAAATATTACATGTGGGCCCAGCTCTTCTGGAGTTCAAAATCGCTCCCCTACTCAAACTAAAGATGGGAAAGATAAGTGCACAAGTAACTTTAATAAAAGTGTGCATTTAAAAAAAATATGACAAAGAATGAAACAGACAAAAAGAGAGGGAAGGAGAGAGAGACAGACCAAGAGAAAAGGGGAGGAGAGAGAAAGGGAAGGAAAGACAGAGGAAAAGAGAGAGAATACAATGAATATGTATGTCCTCTGTGTGTTTTTTTTTACTGTGATTGATGTAAAATTCCCATTATTGCAGTCATTCTTTCAAACTACAGTACAAAGGTGAGGATACTCTTTCTATAAGTTTACTTTTTAAAATATACTTTGAAGTCAGAGACAAGATCTGAGCAAGGACAGAACCCCATGAGGTTATTACTCAATTTGGAGGTCTCTGGAATCAAACCTAATTATTTAGACAGTGAAGTGGAGAGACAGTGGAGAAGGAGAAAACAAGCAAGCCACTTGAGGATTCATTAGTGTCCATTGTTGCTCTGTTGTTTTTTGAATCAGCAATAGGCATTTTGCATTTTTGCCTCGTATTTCTTAATATTGAAAAAGCAAAAGAGAAATGCACAAGTAAAAGAGACTCGGCTTCTTCCTGTGCTCCTAAGGGTCTTAGCTGAATTATTACTGAGTAACAGTACATCTTGAGATTTTTGTGTGTGTTTTAAGTGAAAGCATAGGAAGTTGGCTTGATGCTGATGGCAGCTCAGTCTCTCAGAGACAGTTTTTTCTTTATTATGTAGAGAACACTACTATCAATCCAGATTCTCAACCTTAGTCATTCTTGATGCCTTCCTCCTACATGGAAAATCAACCAGTTGACAGATTTCATTTCTAACTCTTATAGCATTTCTTGCATTTGATCTCTTCTCTTCATCACACAGCTGCCACCCTCTCATTACTTCCCAATCGGACTATTTCAGTAGTATCCTATTTGAGGTTTTCCTTGCTCAGATTTCTCCCCATTCCAGTCTATTATCCACATAATTTTCCTTTTTAAAATTTTTTGTAGCTGGGGCAATTGAAGTTAAGTGACTTGCTCAGTGTCACACAGCTAGGAAGTATTAAGTGTTTGAGGCCAGATTTGAACTTAGGTCCTCCTTTCTTCAGGGCTGGTGCTTTATCTATTGTACCAACTAGCTGCCTCCACATAACTTTCTAAAAGTACATTACCCCTTGCACAAATTCCTCTTTTCCCTCTACTTTGACATTTAAAAAACTCTTCATAATCTGACTTTGTCTTAGCTTTACAGACTTCTTATACATTATTCCCCTCCACATGATGAGGTCCAGTCATATTGATTATTGATCTATTTTCTCTTTTTCATTCATTGACTGCCATATCTGAAATGTTCTCTCCTTGTCTCTATTCTTCATAATGTATGCTTTCATTCATGATGCTACTCAAGTACCACTTTCTTTTTAAAATGAAGCTTTTACTGATTCTCCTAAATGTGAATTCTCTCTCTCCCAAAACTATTTGGTTTGTTGCATATCTGAAAGTACTTTATATTATACTTATTCTTGTTGTCTCTCCCATTAGAATGAGAACTCCTTGAGGCAGATATTACTTTACTGTTTTCTTTGTATTCTTAGCATCTAATCCAGGGTCTGACCTATAGCAAATATTTAACAGATGCTCTATGTATCTATCTATGTATGGTGTTTATAATGACGGAAAAAGTAGCACAATATCCTTATACTTTTCAAGCGCTACATACCTATTTCTCAGACTCCATTAGTTCAACATTCTTGCTTATAGCTTGAGGTTCTCCTTAAGCTTTTCTCCATTTGTCTAAATGAATTTATTAGATAAACTTCCTCATCATAGAAAACCAACTCCTTGAATTGTGAAATATAGGACAGCTATGGTTGAGTTATTTTTCAGTTTTTTCTTCTTCATTATGCCATTTGAGGTTTTCTTAGCAAAAATACTGGGGTGGTTTGCTATGTTTTTCTTCAACTCATTTTACAGATGAGAAAACTGAGGTAAAAATGGTTAAGTGACTTGCTCAGGGTCATATAGCTAGTAAATGTCTGAGATCAGATTTGAACTCATGAAGAGTGCCAGGTGCAGCACTCTATCCTCTACTCCATCTGGTTGCCCCTAAGCCAGATAGATCTCAGTTGATTGAGTTATGACCATCTCTGAAAGACTACAACCTAATTGGATCATCAAGGGAAGAAAAATAGATAATGAAATGCCTGAAGTGAGGTAGTATTCACTGAAGACAAGTTTTAATTACATTAACATTTTTCAGAGATCAGCCCTGAAAGGGAACCACAGCAACTAAATAAATCTCAGATCTTGAGTATCGTGTTACCTTTTTTATATGAATTCCAGGGATCATCCCCTTAAGTACTAGTCTTATTCTTTATCAAGGAGTGACTCTGAATTCTTGAAAAAAATATGCATCCAGGCTTACAGCTCTGGCAGACTCTAATTGTCAGGGAGGGCTTGGAGTATGGCCTCCATCCTCAAATGTATGTCTGCTGCCAGAGGACTAGCCTAGCTATGTGTAGAGAGGCACTTTATTAGAAAGATAGCCCTCAAATGATGAAGTTTTCTGTCTATTGTAATTCATAAAGATGTGTGTAGGGATTTCTAGGCTGGGAAGTTCATGAACTTTTTTTTTTTTTTTTTTTGAGGCTGGGGTTATGTGACTTGCCCAGGGGCACACAGCTAGGAAGTGTTAGGTGTCTGAGACCAGATTTGAACTCGGGTCCTCCTGAATTCAGGGCTGGTGCTCTATCCACTGTGCCCCCTAGCTGCCCCCCCATTCATGAACTTTTAAAGAAAAATTATTTGAAACAGCTAGTTGGTGCAATGAATAAAATAAACACTGGGTCTGGAGTGAACCTGAATTCAAATCTAGCCTCAGATAATGAATACTTATATGATTCTGGAGTCTAATAGTTCCATCTTATTCAGTGTCCTCAACTTTGTGATGGGAATAACAATAGCATCTACTTCTTAGGATTGTTGTGAAGATCAAGTGAGTTAACATATGTAGAGTGCATAATACAAATGCCTAGTACTAAATGTTTGTTCCTTTCCCTTTGATTGATTGTATTTCAATAAAATTTATTTCCTTTGTCACTTGATTTTCTGAAATTAAGCACATTATTCTGATTTTCTGAAATTAAGCACATTATTCTGTAAAAGAGTCCATAGTAAAAGAGTGCCACAAGGGTCTATGACCCCAAAAAGTTAAGAATGTCTGAAATAGATGATATCTAAAGTGTATTCCCTTAAAAATTAAGTAAGTTTGCCTTTTAGATTGCCTATCTCTTATTTGAAACTATCTAGTTGTTTCTATAATTTTTAAGCCTTACTGATACCTATATTATCAGTTAGTTCAGTTCTAAAAGTGATAGAGATACACTGATTGAGGATATAAAGCATTTATACCGTATACTTGAAAAGATTTAGAATTCTCTAAAGAGAGTAGAGAGTTTTCAAAAACAGAAATTTAATTTAAAATCATTGGACCAAAGGGAAAGTAGGTAGATCAAAATAGTATTGCTATTATTGGACTTACTGAAAGGTAATCTCACTTAAGAGGGGGAAAAAAAACTTTGCAGCTTCAAGATGAAGGGTTAATTCATTGCAAATAGGATGAGAAAGATCTGAAAGATCAATAACGGACTTTTGGTTTAATCAATCAGCAGTGATAGTTCAAAGTATCTGGGTTGTTCAAAGAACAATCAAACTGTGCACATCCTTTAATCTAGCAATACCACTATTAGGTCTGTATCCCAAAGAAATAAAAAAAAATAGGAAAAGACCTACATGTGTGAAAATATTTATAGCAACTCTTTTTGTGGAGCAAATAATTGGAAATCGAAGAGATATCTATTAATTGTAGAATAGTGAAACAAGTTGTGGTTTATGATGGAATACTTTTGTACTCTAAAAAAATAACAAGCAGGCAGGTTTAAAAAAAACACAAACAAACACTGGAAAGACTAACATGAATTGATGCAAAGTGAAGTGAGAAGAACCAAGAGAACATTGTACACACTAACAGCAACATTCTGTGATGATCAAATAGTGATTAACTTAGCTCTTCTCAGCAATACTATGATTCAAGGAAATCATGATGGAAAATGCTGTCCATATCCAGAATGCTATTTTGAGGTTATTTTTGTGACTTTTATTTTTCCTTTTGCAAACTGTTCCTTTTTTTTTTAAACAACATGACTAATATGGAAATAGCTTTTATATTATTGCACATATATAACATATCAACTTATTTACTGTTTTTGGGAGGGGGAAGGAAAGAAGAGAAAGATTTTACAATTCAAAATTTTATAAAAAATTAAAATTAAAAATTATCTTTACTTGTAATTGGAAAAATAAAATACAATTACTATAAAAATATCTGGGTGTAAAAGAGTGTCAAAATAGGGTGCTAGGATACACTTTCAAGAATGTAGTCCTCCAACTATGCTTGTAATTGACAAGGTCTTAAAAGACCTTATGTCAAAGTGAGCAAAATCAAGAGAACAATTTATACAAAATTAACTTTAAAGAATAACAACTTTGAAAGACTTAATAACTTTTTTTAGTGCAGTGACCAACAAATCTGTCATCTATTATCTATTTATCTATCAAGTATCTATCCTTCTATCAAAGCATTCATCATTGATTTATCAGTTCTATCATCCATTTAGCTATCATCTATCTATTCATCTATCATCATTCTAGCTCCATATCTATTTATCTATGTCTATTATTATTATATATGGAAAAAGAGAGGTACATATGTAAGAATTTATATGTGAACATAGTTTTTTGATATGATCAAATATGAGAATTTGTTGGGTTTAATTATGCATAGTTGTTACAAGAACAATGAGGAAGGAAGAAAAATTAATTACGTTTATTGAAATAAATTTTAAAATAAATTTAAAGAAAGCATGAATGAAATGTGAAAAGCATATCCAAAAACCAAAGGTTTAAACTTTAGGAAATGGATGTCATAAGGACGGACTAAGTAAAGTTGCTTCATCCTTCTCATCTAATGACTCTCAAGTGGGCTCTCAATCCTCCAATTCTTATCCCACTCCCAAAACAGAGACCTTGTACAATTATTCCGGGAATCCCAGAAGAGATGCACTACTCCAGAAGGAAAGGAGGCAGGGATAATAAGTTCTTGTTCTCTTTAGCACAGAGGCAAGACAGAAAGAAGTTGGTGACAGAGTCATAAGGTTTATTGAAAGGGAGGACCAAGAAAGAAAGAAGACTGATAGGGGCCTTGGCCTATGGGGAAGTATTCCAAGTCAGAGACCATAACAAGGTTATAATATAGTAGAATTCCTTCCAGAATTTATTTGAGGTAATATTTGTTGTACCCTCACATATACCCAGAGATCCACATTCTGAGAAACACTATAGAAATGGAAGTGGAACTTTAAGTGAGATGGAAGAGTAAGACCTACCAATATTTTCCCTGAAAGAGAGCCATAGAGAGAGCCATAGAAATGCCAAAAAGAAAAGCTACCAAAAATTCTCAAAAGGAAATTACTTTAAAATTTCTCAAAAAAATGAAAAGCTAAAGAAGAACCATGAAATAAGGAGAGGAAAAATTACAAATGAACAACAACAAAAAAAAAAAAAAAACACCAAAAGCAGGAATATATTGAAATGATATGAATAGTTGCATCAGAAGTAAAGCTAGAATTTTCTCATTTTCTCAAAATTCAAATGACTAAATTAAATTCCAGGATGATGGAGAACTTGTTATTGTCTGCCCTGGACATTACATTCAGTTTAGGACCCTTCATTACTAGTGTAGTTTTTGTTTTTGTTGTGCTATAAGATCTTTTGAAGAAATTGGACATGTTCGGATTTAGAAAAAGAGAAGACTTGGAACTGGGGGGAATATATAATCGTTTCAAATATCTGAAGGACTGTCTTGTAGAAGAGGGATTAGACATGTCCTCCTAAACCCTAAAGGGCAGCAGTTGTAAGGAAGTTAAATCAAAGTTTAATTTAAGTATGGGATGGGGCACAGAGTACAATGGTAGTCATTCACACATTTAAGGAACATTTATGGCCAAAGCAGCTCATGTTCCTGGTATATTTTGATGTCCTTTCATCTCTAGAGGAGAGCTTAGGATTCACTCCCTTGCAGTCAGTGTCTCCTTGGAGTGAATTCCTCAGCTTGTTTTGTTTATTGGCTTTCACAGCTCAACTCTTGATTGTGATAGCTAGTTCTCTCTTGGATCCTTAACTGATTCACTTTACTGCTGCCAGACATCAGGCTTCTTGAAAATGTTTCCTCCCTCAGAAGTGACTGCCTCTGTGTCCATATCTCTGATCAATTGCTGCCTTCTGATTGAATTCACCCAAATTGATGAACTTTCTAACTAACTGCAAGATGTGCTTTCTTCTAGTGATTGAGTAGCCCCATTACTCAATTTATAGCGGATATCAATATCCACTTCATTGATAAATGCCATGGAGAATGAAGGGAGAAAAGAAAATCCTCTCCCCATCTCTGCTATCTTTTGGAATATATATATAGATAGATAGATAGATAGATAGATAGATAGATAGATAGATAGATAGACATAGATATAGATAGATAGATAGATATATTCAAAGTCTGGCCTCCCCTGGACTCTTGGGTTTATAGACAACTATTGAAAGGCCTGCAAAGCATGAAAATTGTTTTTTTCTAGCCTATAACTCGGCTTTTCTTCAAGGTGGTCATTATAATGAAAATGACACTATCACGACATTTAGTGACAAACATTTAAAGCAGTAATGGTTGAAATCTAATGGTATTTTTCATCAGATTTTTTACCATAATATTTTTTCATTCTGTCATATCAATTTTTATTCTGGATACATTCTTTTTTGTTATAAAAATTTTAATCTACAATCAGAAAGACAAAACATGAAAAAGCAGATAGGAATATTAATGTAAATTCTGAAAAAAAGATGAGCTGACAATTATCAAGTTACACTATGAAGTTGTAATTGGCAAAAATTACTTGAGGCTGGGAAAAATATAGAAGAAAAAAGATCAATTAACATATTTATTAAGTCCTTATTATATGTCATGGACTCTTATCATGTGTTAGAGGTACAAAGAATTCTGAAGACAGAGACAATAATATATAAAGAAATAAATACAAACAAAATACAAAGCATATACAAGCTAACTTTAAAAGGGAATGTTCTAGCAGTTTAGAGGGACCAGGACAGGCCTCTTGCAGGTAATCGTCCTTGGCTATTGTCTTGAATAGAAAGGCTAAAATTAGAATCAAATATTTCATTGAATAATGTTTTAAAAATAAAAGATTAAAAACAATTCATTATTCAATAAAAACTATTTAGAAAATTATATAACAATATGTAGAAAATAGTTATATCAACATCAGAAGTCATATATTATCACAATATAAATCATATATAATTACAATAACTTCCCAGAACAAATTTGGAAAACATTTTTATAGTTAAAGGGTCTGATAAAGGCCTCATCTCCAAAATATACAGAGAATTGACTTTAATTTAAAAGAAATCAAGCCATTCTCCAATTGATAAATGGTCAAAGGATATGAACAGACAATTTTCAGATGATGAAATTGAAACTATTTCCACTCATATGAAAGAGTGTTCCAAATCACTACTGATCAGAGAAATGCAAATTAAGACAACTCTGAGATACCACTACACACCTGTCAGATTGGCTAAGATGACAGGAACAAATAATGATGAATGTTGGAGGGGATGTGGGAAAACTGGGACACTGATGCATTGTTGGTGGAGTTGTGAAAGAATCCAACCATTCTGGAGAGCAATCTGGAATTATGCCCAAAAAGTTATCAAAATGTGCATACCCTTTGATCCAGAAGTGCTACTACTGGGCTTATATCCCAAGGAAATACTAAAGAAGGGAAAGGGACCTGTATGTGCCAAAATGTTTGTGGCACCCCTTTTTGTAGTGGCTAGAAGCTGGAAGATGAATGGATGTCTTTTCTCTTGTATATTAGTATATTTACATATGTATGTGTGTGTATATATATATATAGTCTCCCTGATTTGAATATAATCTTGGGAGCACTACATCTCATCCTATTAGATCTTTGGATATAGCCTTTCATCAATCCTCCATAAAAGATATGCAAAGGAAGCACTTTAGGTTTTCCATTGGTATTATTCAAGCAAGATATAAAAACTCCTAACATTTCACATCACTTCTAGTATGCTCTAGATTTATGTTTTGTCATCATTAAGAGTAACAATGGAGTTCACTTAATCACACCACACAATTTTCATTTTATTTTAAGCCAGCCACAATTTTAATTTTTTGGAAATGATGGTACTCTATATTTCAGAGCCATATAGCATTACCAGGAGAAAAATATTACTTAAGAGATGAGGATTTGTGCCAGACAGCAGCATGGTATAACTGAAATCATTGTGGAATTTCCCAAATGCAATTCAATCCTGCCTTCATTAGTGGTATCTGGCCAAGGCAAATTCATCAGTAGGTTCATTCATTCTTCATCTATTTGGATTTTTACATATTCTTACTTAGGCTTATTTATTTGAATGGCCATAGATCTCATTGAGTAGTTCTACGTTGCAATCAGAAAAATGTCATCTAAAAAAATATTTGGAAGGCCTTGACACCCATAGGAAACTTCATTTTCAGAGGACTCTGTATTGAACATCCTCCATGGCAGTCAAAAACATCTTTTATAACTTGTGTGTTAATCAACAATGAAATTACTGAAAAAATTATTCAGGATCATACATGATCTTAATGCATATTTAGGGCATATTTTATTGCAGGAGAATCTTTTAAGTCTGTATTCTCTTATAATGAGCCTATTAGGGATTTTTTTGGTTGTTTTGGGGGGATATTTTTGGAATCAATAAGGAACTCAGTAGATTCATTGATATTTTCTGTGCATGTAGAGGAATGCACTTCTTTCTCACCTAAACTTTGTAGAATCTCTAGCTTCTTTCAAAGCTCAGCTCACCTCCTACTTGAGAACTTCCCTGATTCTCCCAGTTGTCAGTGTATCCTATCTCTGAAACTTCTTTGTATTTACTTGATAATATTTTGTATTTATTTTCTGTGTTCAACTGAATGTATGCTTCTATTTGTACCATTTCACATTTGTCTTTGCAGTACCAGAGTTTAGAATTTCTGATACATAGTAGTGCTTAATAAGTGCTTGTTGAATGAATAATTGGCCTACATGCTGCATTCTGGGCTTCTGTTAACAAACTTCTCATAGTATCTTTCATCCATGTGATGGAGGAATGCAATAAAACTAAGAAATAATACAGTATTGAAGTTGTACCAAACTTTCAAAGAATCAGAGAAAAAAAATGTTGCTGAGAATGACCACCTAGTAATTCAATACTTGTTAAAATAGTGGAACAAATATTAAAAGGAAAAAAATCTATCAAGGATAATGGAATTATGAGCAATAAGTATTATGGGTTTAAAAAGAACAAATCACGCCAGACAAAATTGATTGCCTTTTTGATTAGTAGACTAAGGGAATGGAGTAGCTATAATATATCTTGATTTTAGCAAAAGGTTTGATAGTGTCTCATGAAATTTTACTTGGAAAATTAATTGAAAATGGCCCAGAGATGAGCGCTGTTGCGTGAACTTAAGCAGCGTGGAAGGACTCTGCAAGGGAATGAAAAAGAGCCATGCATCATAGTAGGGGGATGTGTGGTGGGGAGTAACAGGTCAGGGGTCAGTTCTATGTAATTATTTCATTAGTGTTCAGGAAAAGGAGGCGTGCTTTGAACGTGAGGAAAATTCATAGTTGATTTTCAATCCATGGTCTAGGGAAAATACTGAATTAGGAGTCAGTAAGGTTGTCAGGACAGGGTAAGGATGATAAGGCTGTGTCTCTTACTGAATCAGCCATTTTCTTCTCCCGGCACATATTCCTATGCTATGGAGCTGAAAAAATATATTAGATGCTTGCAGAGTTTGTTTTGGACTTTGGGGCAATAGCAAACAGCAGGCTGCTATCAGTACAGACTTCTAACCATAGCCCCTCAGTCCCTACCTGGGTCCTTCCATTTTCCTAACAAGTCCTGGACAATAATGAAACTTCAGAGACTTGAACTCATTACCTCCAGATGGGGGTTTGACGTTCTATTCAGATGATAGCTCCTTTAGTCCCCTCTCTGCCATGCTGCCAGAATAACTTCCAGACTGAAATGTGATCATCTTTTACTCATATAGTCCAGTAAGGGAATATATGTTGTTATATGAAATAGGTTAGGGAAGGACTGAATCCTAGAAAGAATGGAAGCAGACAAAGTTATCAGAACTTCACTGACAGTTGTGTAATCTAATAATTGAGGAGGAGCTAGGGCAAAGTAAAGGGAGAAGTCTGAAAGAAACAACCACTATGATGTGATCCAGGTCAAAGCAAGGCCAGCCAAAATGTAGATGGAATGATAGTAGGACCTGAATGGAAAACAGTAGGGTCATAAATAGAATGAAAGAAATAGGAGTTTGAACCAGGGTTTTGAATTTAAAGAGCGTTGGTAGCATTTGTAGTCAGCTTTCTGTCTTTTGCTTTTAGAACAATACTCAGGTCAAAACTACCATTATTTCTGGAAAGATTATGTCAAGTGACTGCTCACTATCTCCATAACTCCCTAGATCAAAAATCATCTTCCCTGACCAGAAGGAAGTCTCTATGTGTTGTCTCTTCCTATTAGAATGGAAGCTTTCTAGATTTTGTATTTGTATCCCAAGCATCAGTGCCAGTAGAAACAGAAAGATAAATTCTTTCTTCATTTGTTCTTTCAGTAGCACATAATTAATCAAGTGTTTATTAAATGCCAACTATGTAAAATGCTAATCAAATTAAATGCTAATTCAAAGAATGAAATAATCCCTATTCAAATGGAGCTTATATTCTATTGGTTACACAAACACATATATACATGTATATATACATATATGTATATCACATGTATGTATATCTATACACACATAAAAGAAATAAAAAGTTAAATATTTAAATACAAGGTAGTTTGTGAGGAAGGACTTTAGCAATTGGTAAGGAGGGATCTGGAAAAGCTTCATGTCCTGCAAGATATTTGAGCTATATTTTAAAGGGAAACTCTAATAAACAAGAAATAAGAGTGTATATTCCAGGCATGTGGAGCAGCAAAGTGTGAAGACATGGAAATGTTACATGGAATAGAGAGGAGGAGATAGAGAAATGTCTAGTTTGAAGGGATCATAAAGTACAAAAATGATGTCCAAAGAGGACTAGATAGATTGATGAGGGTCAGATGTGTTGTAGGACTTCAAAAGACTAAATAGAACAGATATTTTTGATGCTAGAAGCAATAGACTAAGACTGAAAAACCAGCAAGAGACTGAAGTTCATTAAGAAGGAGAATTGCACGTCAAATTTTCCTTTAAGGTAAAGTCCTTGGCAGCAGAGTGTAAGCAGAACTGAACTGTAATGGTAAAAAAAAAAAAAAAAAAAAAAACTTGAGGCAAGGAGACCAATTAAGAGGCTGCGATAAAAATTCTTGGCAGGAGGAGATAGGAACCCAAACTAAGATGTTAGCTATGTGAGGGAAAAGAAAGTCAGAAGCAAGAAATGGGAAGGCAGAAACTCTAAGATTTGGCCAATTGAGTATATGGGTTGAATGAGAATGATAAGTCCAGAATAATGTTTGTTGTTTATAAACCTAGAAGACTTGAAGGATTGGAGTGCCGGGGACCGAATGGTAAATTTTGTTTTAGATATGTAGAGTTAAAATGTCTCCTGAACATCTAGTTTGAAATATTAAATAGGCAATTGTTGAAAGTGGATTGAAACCTTGGGCAGAGAGTGACGCTGGAGAGAGAGAGAGAGAGAGAGAGAGGAGAGAGAGAGAGAGAGAGAGAGAGAAGAGAGAGAGAGAGAGAGAGAGAGAGAGAGAGAGAGAGAGAGACAGAGAGAGAGAGAGAGAGAGAGAGAGAGAGAGAGAGAGACAGATGAGAGAGAGGACAGAGAGAGAGACAGAGAGAGAGACAGAGAGAGACAGAGAGGGAGAGGGAGGGAGGGAAGGGAGGGAGGGAGGGAGGGAGGGAGGGAGGGGAGAGAGGGAGGAGAGGAGGGAGGGAGGAGGGAGGGAGGGAGGGAGAAGGGAGGGAGAGGAGGGAGAGGAGAGAGAGGGAGGGAGGAGAGAGAGAGAGAGAGAGAGAGAGAGAGGAGAGAGAGAGAGAGAGAGAGAGAGAGAGAGAGAGGTCT
>NC_133618.1:223007398-223122398 GCF_048593235.1 Sminthopsis crassicaudata
GTTATCAAACTGTTCATACCCATTGATACAACAGTGTCTCTACTAGATCTGTATCCCAAAGAGACCATTACAAAGGAAAAAGGACCCACATGTACAAAAATATTTGTGGCAGCCCTTTTTGTACTGGCTAGAAACTAGAAACTGAGTGGATGCCCATCAATTGGAGAATGGCTGGATAAATTAGATGAATGTATATGATTGAATTTAATTCTTTATAATTGCTTTATAAGAAACACTCAGCAGGTTGATTCTACAAAGGCCTGGAGAGACTTATATGAACTGATGCTAAATGAAGTGATTAGAACCAGGAGAACATTTTCCACAGCAACAACAAGATTATATGATGATCAACTGGGATGGACTTTGTGATTTTCAACAATGAGGTGATTCAAGGAAATTCTAACAGACTTGGGATGGAAAGTGCCATCTGCATCCAGAAAAAAAAATGGGCACTGAATGTGGATCACAGCATAGCATTTTTACCTTTTGTTGTTGTTGTTTGCTTGTTTGTATGTATGTGTTTTTTTTTCTTTCTCATTTTTTCCCTTTTAGAGAGGTGGGGGTGGGGGGGAGAGAAAGACCAGGAATTCCCCATTGTATACTTCAGGTTTATGGAGAAAAACACTTGCTTGTTATTTTTCTTACTACAACATTTTGCTAAATACTTTTCGACACATGTACTCTAGTCAGCTTTTAATAATAAACACATTAGTGGAGGCTCATGGGTTAAGAATTTAGGGGTGCAGAACTGCTGAGTCCCTTAAACCTGGGGTAGCCATCACCTTGCCAAGGCCAGGAGTCCACCCTCTGGAGAGAGAGGGATGCTACAGGCTCCACACTTATAATACTGACCCTACTAAAACCTGTTTTGAGATGTTTAATGTCTCTGACATATCTTACAACTATGTGTCACCCAAAATAACATTCACATCTCACTCAGTGGGCTTCCAGGTGCCAAACTCCATGAAACAAAATCTGTAGAGCATTTCAGAGCTGACATTACTGGTTTGTCTCACTAGTTTCACCTGAGGTTGGGTCAGGGAGGGTATTAGGGATGGAGAAGAAAGGAAGAGCCATCATCTTCGGTCAGGAGTTTGGGGGCTTTTCTTCTCTTTTACACTATTCAGTTCAAGCGCTGAATGATTATATTTACTTTAACTCACCTAAATTGATTAATAAGTGTCTTAAAGAAAGAATTCCAGTTTGGAATGATCAAGAAAGACTTTGTTAAAAGGTGTTCAGACCTTCAAAATATTGCTAGGTCGTTTTGGAATCACGTAGGGTAGTAGCTTAGGAAGATGGATATCATGCGTTTCAATAGGGAAATTAGTTCCAAAGTTTAGACTGCTCTGATTTATGAATTGCCCTTTAAAGAAATATGGGAATAGGTGAGTGTGTTTAAGGAAAGGCAATGCTGCTCCGTGCAGCAAACACTGATCTATTAGTCAAAATCTTTCAAAAGCTCCACCCTTGATAGACCTTTTGATATCTAAGCAAACAATAATTCTGTCAACACAAACTGAGTACCTGCTGTATTCCAGGCATTTTGCTAGGTATTACTTTTGTTGTTTTTGTTACCTGTTTCATTGTGATTGGACACTTTGGGTGAGGACATTTCATTTTTTAGAGGAAATCTGCAGTTAGAATGAATTAATGAAAACCATCCTAATCCTGTGTGCAGCATGATCCTGAATAAAAAAAAGAACATTCAATGAATTGCCAGATTTTTAGGATTTTGTTGCAAAAAAATGAACTTAATAGAAATTTTGATGTATGAGATCCAAGAGAAATATAAGATGAATATCAGAGACTATTTACAAGGGACTCCATAAAAACAAACTTTATTTTTTATTTGTGGAAGTATAAATTGTTATGTGTAAGATTATCATTAGTAATTGTATACTTTGAAAGAAAGTTTGGGGTAGAGATGATGATGATGTGACTCTAAAAAAGCCAAACTGTCTAGGAAACGGTAAAAAAAAAAAAAAAAAGTAATTACCTTATACAAATGAAGTAGGAGAGGAAGGACTGATACAGGAATTATTCGGGGGCAGGGGGGAGAAAGCTGGTATTTCTTGGAATCTACTTTCATTGGCAATGGGTTTAAGAAGGAACAATACATACATGCATATGTAGATAGGTATTATTTTGTATTTAAGTTTAGAATAAATAAATAAAATTAAAAAAAAAGAAAACTAAAACTCCAAATGGGGTCACAGAGAATCCACTGAACAACCACAAAGGATTTCTCCACTTGAGGTGTTTCCATACTCATTGGGTTCTACAACAATAAAAGAAAATAGGCCACGTAGGAAGGACAGTCACAATCGTCTCAAGCTTTATAGTTACCAAGGGTTTCATGTACATTATCTCCTTTGATCCATGGAAGTGTTGTGTGGGGAATGTGGAGCAAGTATCATGAGTTCTGTTTTGCAAAATAGAAAAGTGAGGATCAGAAAAATGAAGTGATTTTCTCAAGTTCACACAACATGCAAGTATCCTCCATACCTAGAGTTGAAACATAGGCCACTGATTCCAATGTAGTCTAAGTATTTTTGATACTCTATCCATTCAGCTCAATTCACATATGATTTAGAATCATAAACCAGAGAGTTATAGATAAGAGAGCTGAGAGGGACCTCAGTGACCATCTAGTCCAGCCCTCTCTTTTTATCAATGAAGAACTAAGGCCCAGGAAGCAGAAATGATGTCCAAGATTACATAGATAATTAACCCAGATCCTCTGACTCTAGAGTCAGCTCTCTTTTTCCCACGTCACAACAAATATTTATCAAGGTCTTACTAGGTCAAGCACCTAGTGCCAAGCTGGGGAAAATAAAGATAAGAAGTAAAGGCAGCTGCTTTCTTTTCTCACCTCGTTATAAAAGTAGGGGACAGATGGTTTATACAAATCATTAAAAGAACTAGGAGGATATAGGAATCTACCAACATGAACTTGGGGGTAGAGTTACTGATTGTAAAAGTGCATTGGGTTTGACAAAAGTACAGACATTAAATAGCACACATATCTGAAACTAATAAGACTTGAAAGAAGAGAAAAGATTGCATGGCCAATTTTCCATTAAGTCAGTGTAGTAACATGGTCCATTTCTCCTCTACCTTTATAGTCTAAGTACAATTTTAAGCAAACTGGGAGTGATGCCCAAGAATAGTCATGAGCACTCAGGAGAGAAGGAAAACCTAAAAGGTAAAGGAGAGGGGAGCAAGAAAAAGGGGGGAAAAGACAAGAACTAGGTGAAGGATCCTGAGAGCTTACTAATATTATAAGAGATTATGCAAAGTTGAAATCTACACTAGGGGATTTTTGTGATCCCAGACTTAGCCTGAACTCCTACCTTCTTATTCTTCCCCTCCTTTCCTCTCCCCACCTCTTTTCTCCTTTTCTCTCCTCTCCTCTCTTTTTTTCCTTTTTCCTGATCTTCCCTCCTCTCCCCTTCCTTTCTCTTTTGTCTTTTCCTCTTCTCTCATGTTCTCTCCTCTCCCCTTCCTTCTCCTTTCCTATCCTCTCTTTCCCCTTCATATCCTCTTCCTTTCTTTCCTCTCATCTCTCCTCCTCTCCCATTCCCTTTTCTCTTCTTCTCTCCCAAGGCAAAAAGCACCAAAGTGTTGTGCACTCTTGTATGATACAAAAGGATATTGTTCAAGTGATAAATACTGGACTGCAATGACTATGGTCTTGACCCCAGTGTAGCATTTTTTATTTTTTATGAGTTAATATGTTTATTTGGAGTGTTATAAAGTTTAAATTATTCTAGACTTGTTCAAAGGCAGATTTCTGATTCTCCAGTTTCAGCTTCATTTATCTTTTTAAAAAATCTTATTTAATATTTTATTTTTTTCCAATTACATGTAAAAACATATTTTTTCAAATTTTGAGTTCCAAATTCTCTCCCTCCTTCTCTTGAGAAAACCTGACAAAGGTTATACATGAGAAGTTATTTAAAACCCATTTTCACGTTAAGTCATACTGTAAAGAAAAAGCAGTAAAAAAAAACCCAAGGAAAAAAAACATTTTTTTAAAAAAATTATCTTTGATCTGCATTTAGGTTCTACCAGTTCTTTCTGGATAACACCTTTCATCATAAGTCCTACAGAACTGTCTTGGATCATTTGTATTGCTGAGAATAGCTAGATTATTCATAATAGATCATCATTTGATATTGCTGTTACTAAGTACAATGTTTTCCTGCTTCTGTTCATTTCACTATCAGTTCACTTAAGTCCATGTTTTTCTGAGAGCATCTTGTTTATCCTTTCTTAAAGCACAATAGTTTTCCATCACAATCATATACAACTTGTTCAACCATTCCCCAATTAATGTACAATCTCCCCAGTTTCCAGTTCTTTGCCACCACTAAAAGAACAGTACATATTTGTACATATAAGTCTTTTCCATTTTTTGAAATCTCTTTGGGATACAGAACTAATAGTAGTATTGCGTGGTCAAAGGGTATGTATGGTTTTATAGCCCTTTTGGGCATAATTCCAAATTGCTTTCCAGAATAATAATACATTAGTGTTTTAATTTTCTTCATCCCTTCCGACATTTGTCATTTCCTTCTTCTGTCATATTAGCTAATCTGACATATATGAGGTAGTAGCTCAGAGTAATTTTAATTTGCATTTCTTTCCTCAATAGTGATTTAAACCATTTTTTCATATGACTATAGATAGCTTTGATTACTTTATCTGAAAACTGCCTGTTCATATCCTTTGACCATTTATCAGTTGAGGAATGGATTTTATTTCTTTAAATTTGACTCAGCTTACTATATGTTTGAGAAATGAGGTCTTTATCAGAGAAACTTATAATAATTTTTTTCACAGTAATGTTTACCAACTAAGTAATACTTTCCATCCAATTTCCCTCATTTATCTTACTCTTTTTCTCCTTTTACCCTGTCCAATTTGCTTCTTCTAAACTACTATTTATTTCTCCTAAACTACCCTTTATAAGCTTCCCACCCTCTTTCCCTCATGCCCTTTACTTCCTACTTTCTTCTATAAGATCAATTTCTACACTCAACTGAGTGTATATATTATTCTCTTTGAGACACTTCTGATGAGAATAAGATTTATGTGCTCCCCCTTTGCCCCATTGCACTGTAACATCTCTTTCAAACCTCTTTTGTTAGATATTTTATCCTATTTTACCTCTGCCTTTCTTCTTATCCCCAGTACATTCTTTGTTCTCCTCCCTTCATTTTATTTTTTTAGATAATCATACCATCCCATTCAACTCACACCTCTGCTTTCTATCTATGTATACTCCTTCTGGCTGCCCTAATAATGATAAAGTTTTTAGAACTTTTAAGATTTTATCATTATAATTATAAATATCACTTTTCCATATAGGAATATAAACAGTTTTACATTATCAACTTTTTGGTTTCTCTTTCCTGTTTACCTTTTTCATATGTCTATAAATAGCTTGATTACTTCATCTGAAAACTGTATCTTTTGATCATTTATCAATTGGAGAATATCTCTTATGTTTTATAAATTTGATTGGGTTTCCTATGTTTGAAAAAGGAGACTTTTATCAGAGAAACTTGCTTCAAAATTCTTTTCACAATTATTATTTCTAATTGTATTTCCCATTTATCTATTCTCTTTTTCCTTTCACCTTGTCCCTCCTCAAAAGTATTTTGCTTCTGACTACTCCCTCTCCCAATATACTCTTCCTTCCATCACCCTTTCCCCTTCTTATATCTCCTTCCCTTCCCTTCTAGTTGAGTATTTCTGTTATTCCTTCTTTGAGTCAATTCTGATGAAAATAAGGTTCATTCACTCCTCCTCCACTGTCCCTCTTTTTGTCCATCAAGAAAGGTCTTTCTTGCCTCTTTTATGGCAGATAATTTATATTGCTCCACCTCTCCCTTCTCCTTTCTCCCCGCACATTCCACTTTTACTTCTTAATTTTATTTTTTTGTATATTATCTCTTCATTTTTAACTCATACCTGTGCCCTCTGTCTATATAGATTCTAACTGTGCTAATAAAAGGAAAGCTCTTATGAGTTACAAATATCTTCCGCGTCACCACCTCCCCATAGAAATATAAACATTATTAAATCCCTTATGATTTTCCTTTCCTATTTACACTTTTATGCTTCTCTTGAGTCTTGTATTTCAAAGTCAAAATTTCTATTCAGGTCTGGTCTTTTCATCAGTAATCTTGAAAATATTTTATTTCATTGACTATCTATTTTGTCCCTGAAGAATTATACTCAGTTTTGCTGGGCAGGTGACTCTTGGTTGTAACTTTAGATCTTTTGCCTTCCAGAATATCATATTCCAAACATTCTGATCTTTAATGTAGAAGCCACTAAATCTTGTCTCAACTGTGGCTCTTGCTATTTGAATTGTTTCTTTTTGTTTACTTGCAATATTTTCTCCTTGATCTGGGATCTCTGGGATTTATCTATAATATTCTTGGGAGTTTTCATTTTGAAATCTCTTTTAGGAATTAATTGGTAGATTCTTCTAATTTCTATTTTTACCCTTGCTTATAGAATATAAGGACAGTTTTCATTGATAGTTTCTTGAAAGATGATGTCTAGGCTCTTTCTGATCATGCTTTCAGATTGTTCAATAATTCTTAAGTTATTGTTCCTGGATCTATTTTTAGTGGTTAATGATTAACCCCCCCCCATGCCTGCTCTAGCTTTGCTGGGGTCAGGTCTGTACTGGGCCCCTACACATTGGCCTGGTCTCCATCTGCACAAGACTGTTTCTCTTCTACTCTGTGAAAGCAACCTTTCATTCCTTCTAAGTTGTCCTGGGGTGAAAAATTGTTTCATTCCATCATTTTTGTGGATTCTACCACTTTAGAATTTATTCAAAGTCTTTGTTTAAAGATATTTGGAAGTATTTGGGGGAGAGTTCAGGCAGGTTCTTACCTTTACACCACCTTCTTGTCTGATTCCTCCATTGTTTTGCAGTGAGATATTATGCGTTTTTTTTTTTTATTATTATTTCTTGGTACCTCTTAAGGTCATTTGCCTCCACTTGCCCAATTCTGACTTTTAAGAACTTATTTTTAAGGACTTATTTTCTTAATGAACTTTTGTACTTCCTTTTTCCTTTTGGTGAAGAAAGTTTTTCTCATCACTGAATTTTTGTATCTCTTTTTCTATTTAGCCAGTTCTGCCTTTCAAGACATTGTTTTCTTTCTTTGATGTTTGTGCTTCTCTTACCATTTGATCTATTTTGGTTTTTAAGGTGTTGTTTTCTTCACTATTTTTGTTCCTCTTTCAGCAAGCTCTTGATTTTTTTCATGATTTTCTTTCATAACTGAATTCTCCTCCCAATTTTTCCTTTGTTTCTTACTTGATTTTCAAAATTCTTTTTGAGCTATCCCATGGCCTAAGACCAATTTATGTTTTTATTTGAGTATATGGATGAGGAATTTCAACTTTGTTGTCTTCCAAATGTGTATTTTGATCTTCCTTGTCACTATAATGATTTTCTATGGTCAGATTTTTTTTCTTTTGTTTACTCCTTTTCCAACCTATTTTTTGACTTTTGACTCTATGTTTAAGTGGGACTTTGCTTCCCAAATGCAGGTGGCATTGCACCAAACTCCAAGTTTTTTTGTGCAGATTTTTTCAGAGGTAATTCTGGTGACCTGAAGGTTTTTGACTCTTCCAAGGTAGTATGATCTAAGAAGAGGTATTTACTACTCTCTTGTACTGTGCAGTAGTGTGTGAGCTACCACAAGTACTCTATTCTGCTCTGGAACTTTAACCAGGGTCCCTGCTTTTCTACTGCTGCCAGCTCTACTGTGCTAGTGTTCCTCCTTTTACTGGGACTAAGACTCAGAACAGGGACCTAGATATAAGTATAGACAGGACAACAGAGCCCTGCCCCTGGTGCCAGCAAGTGGAACCTCTGTAAATCACCTTCTGACCTGTTGTCCAATCCCCTTACTGTCAGTGATCTGCCACTGATGCCACTGATTAAGATGCTCAAGTCCTGGTTTGCTGGGACTGGGTCTGTGCTGACCCCCTCTGCATTTGCCCAGTCTGTGCTGGACTGTGCTCCTTTCTCACTCTGGTACAACAGACTTTTCCTGTTGCCCTTCTAAATTCTCTTGGACTAGAAAATTATTTCATTATATCTTTTTTTGTGGGTTCTGATACTCTAGAATTTTTTAAAGTTTTTATTTAAAGGTATTTGGAGGACTTTCAGGGAAATTTCAGGTATCTATCTTTATTCCTCCAACTTAGCTGTCTCATCCATCCATGATCTTAAGTCACCTAAGAGAGGGTTTCTTAAACGTTTTTACACCGACAAACCCTTTTTGCTCAAGAAATTTTTAAGCAGCTCCCGGTATATAGATATATAAAATAGACATAAAATCAAATATTTACTTATAATAAATCATAAAGAAATTTATTTTTAAGCAATTCTTTGTTATACAGATAATTTTACCATTTATTAAAGATGAAAGCGAATTTGCATATTAATGAGATAGTGTGCTTATTTATTTTTACATAAAGAATTAAATCTTAGTGGAATCCTTTACTGATGCCAAATTTTTCATGGCTCCCCACATCCAGTTGCGTTTTCCCTATGTGGAGTTACAACCCACAGTTTAAGAATATTTAACCTAGGATATGTCTCACAGTATAGAACAAGAGAGGCTCTTGAGGGTGCAAACATGTGCTTGTACCCAGGCCAGAAATCATGACTCTAGTTTTGACTGCTATATCCCACAATGCACTGCTCTCTTTTGGAACACATTATCATTAGCTATAGTCACTCATAAGTCATTCTGCCCCAAAGCATCAAACATGGCAGCTCTATAAGCATCTTAGGACATGAAACATGGTGAAATCTACATGGCAGCCCAAGATAACTAGCCCCTTTTGGGGACTGAGTGGAAATGTTGTAATTTCAAATAAAATGCCAAAGCTTTTTAAAAACCTCCATAAACAAGCTGTCTGGAGCTGCCTCACACTGGTTTTGACATAAAGTCACTGCTGCAGTGAAGTTTATGGCCCACTTTATCTTGTATACAACTTTAGGTGTATACATCCAACATTCTCCATCATGTGTTATAGATTGTACAATAGATAAATAGATACACACACACACACATATGGAGTCATTACAATTTTAAGTTACTAAAGCTTAAAACTACACTAAGACTTTGGGACACACTCTATGTGCATATGTATCTATGTGTGTCTGTGTACATATGTACATGTGTAATTGAGAGAATTCCTATTATTTAATTGGTAGTATAAGGGAAAATCAATAGAGTTAATATGTATATTATATACAGTAGTGATACTCCTCCTTGCAAAAGGGTAAGAGCCCTTACTTAGAAGACCTAACTTCAAATTCTTTCTCTGTTCATATCAAGTTGTGGGCCCTCATCCAAGGTACTCAGTCTGCCTGCCTTCAGATTTCTTACCTGTACTAGAGGCTAAAGTTGGACTATTAATTTTCCACAGATGCTTACCCTCCTTCATCCCCATTTATTTTAAATATGTTATTTGTACTTCTATGTATATCTCTTGGTTCCTCTGATAAAGTGTTAGCTTCTTGAGGGCAAAAACTATTGTTATTGCTTGGTTGTTTTTTTTTTATTTTTTTTTTGTTTTTTTTGTTTTTTGTCTTTGTAGCCTCAATGCCTAATCCAGTGCTTGACACTGAATAATAATCAGGAATAAGTGTTGTTGACTATCAAAAGTTTGACTGTTTGGGCTAGAAGACCTTCTTACTCTGGCATTTGCCTGGCACAAAAAATATGAATACTTTCTGAGCATAAGCCAACTGTGGAAACCTGAATATTTTTACAGTACCGTAAAAACATGACAATGATTTGAGTCTCCTTTTCTCTCTGTGAAAAGATGACCTGTCTCGAATTACTTCCCACTCTTTCCCATTACTAGCTTCCTTGATAGAGCTCTCTATCAAGTGCTTTGACCATCTCTGAGAACAAGTTTTAAGATCAGAGGATCACAATATTTTGAGTTAGAAAGGACTAGATGAATGGAGTGACTTTCCTCTGAAAGAACATTAGATGTGTCAGAGGACTTGATTCTGTGTCCTGTCTTCTTCCACTCTGTGACTTTGAGTAAGCCTCTGGGCCTCCATTTTCTCAGTTCTAAATCACATTTTGGGTCTATATGATCTCTGAGATACCATCCTACTTCTGAATCGATGGCCAATCCTATTATCTGCTCTAAGATCTATGAAGTTGTAGACATCATAGCTTTAGAAATAGTATGTATTAGAGGTCTCCTAAGACTGGCCTCTATTATTTTGTAGAGGGAGAAAGGAAGACCTAGAGAAATTAAATAATTTGTTTGTGATCTCACAAGTCTAAAGTATCAGAGTCAAAATTAGAACCTAAGTCTGACTACAAATGGAGATCTCTTGCCACCATATAATGCAGTCTCCACCATTTTTTAATCACTAAAGTGAGCAGATTAGATAAGGTGATCTTTTAAAGCCAATAAATAAGCATGACAGCCAAATTTGTCTATGTTGTCTTTGGTTTCATTGTTTTTGTCTGATCTCTAGTTTATCTCTTTCATTATCTATCACAACTCTCTTGTGCATGAGGAGGGAAGACAGTAACAGACTTCTCTTCCTTTTATGAGACACCAGTGACAAGAACATCTCAGTACTAGTATCAATCAAATTGACATAACATTATGAAAAGATGAATAATAAGCAAAACCAATTCTTTATCTCTTAGTAAATGTTATAAAACAAACGTTCTCCCCACCCAAAATTGCTTAGGAAAAATTTGCAACTTATTTCTAGATGTCCTTGAATAAGGAAATGACAAAAATTATGGAACACTCACATTCATAACTCCTTTCTTACTGTGACTAATGTGATATCTCAACTGAATAATCAGAGAATCCCAATGTCCTGCCTTTTATTTGATGTATATATAACAATCTCAAGGGAGATCATATGGGCAGAGAAGCAAAAATCCTCTAAACTGAAAGAAACCTCATGGATCACCTAGTCTGATCCCCACCTGAAGCATGAATTCACTTTACTATGTTGATGACCAATAATAATATTTATATAATATTATAAGATTTGCAACATGATTCTTGTAATGACTTTGGGAGGTAGGTATTCTTATCTCCATTTTTAGATGAGAAAAATGAGATAAAAAAGAGTTGACTTGCTCAGTAACACACATCGTGGGTATCTGAGATAAGATTTGAACTCAGATCTAGTAAGTTATCCATTCTTCCATCTATCTGCTAAGATCGTTTATAGGTTTCATTTTGACTGAGGCAAGGACCTTTCAGGCTAGGTAAGAAATGAGGCAGAGAATGGCCTCTTTCACCTAGTCCAATACACACACACATACACACACACACACACACACACACACACACACACATATATATATACACAAATACACATATATGGTGTGTGTATGATATCTATGCATATATAAACACATACACTTACACATATACATATCTATATGTATGTACACATATACATTCATGTCCACGTGTCTATAAACATACATATACATATCAATCTGGGAGGGGAAGACCCTCAGGTTTTCTGTTGCTATTTATATTCATTCTGAACCAATAATAGTTCAAACAATGACCGAGGGGAGCTTTACCTGAGATGTTTATTGATCAATCGATGAATCTGGGTTTAAGGCATGGTCCTTAAGAAAGAAATCTAATTCTTAAACCCCAAGAAATCTTTTGAGGTTTCAGTGATCAAAATTTATATTCTGTTGAATAATGTACTCTCAAGCAAGGGTGTGACTCTATGTGAACAGAGGGAAGGGAAACAAGAAAGAAAACTCTTGCCTCAAGACTTCGAATGATGGGGACTCCCTTGGTTTAATTTATCTGCTTTTCCCCTTTCTTCTTTATTGCTACTTATACATTCTTTTCTAATAACAGTGAAGATGATAGCTGTCATGTATATAGCACTTTAAAGTTTTCTAAAATACTTTACCTACATTACCTCATTTAATCCAACCTTGTTATTATGATCCTCATTTTATACATATGGAAACTGAATCTGAGAGAAATTGAGTTGCCCAAAGTCTAGTATAATCACTAATAATAACTAGTAGGAAGGAATTAGAACTTGGATCTTTTCTGATTTCCATCCACTGTACTACCTCACTGCCATACACATCTATTAGATATGCAGAATTATGAGATTACCATACCATACCTCCAAGTGAGGTACTATTTTTTTAAAAATTAAATAGTATTTTTCCCTAGTTATATGTCAATAGCATTTTTAGCATCATTCACAGTTACGATATTTCTAATACTGTGTATAATGTTTCCCTGGTTCTGCTCATTTTAATTCACATCAGTTGGTACAAGTCTTTCCAGATTTTTCTGAAATCTACTTGTTCATCATTTCTTGTCGTAGAACAGTATTCCATTATATTGATATACCATAACTTCTTTAGCCATACCCCAATTGATGAGCATTTCCCCAATTTCCAATTTTTTGCCACCACATAAAGGGTTGCTATGAATATTTTTGTACATGTAGGTCCTTTTCCCTTTTTTATGATCACTTTTTGATACAGACTTAGCAGTTGTATTGTTGAATCAAAGGATATGCGCAGTTTGGTTGCCCTTTGGACATAGTTCCAAATTGTTCTCCAGAATCTTTGGATCAATTTAACAACTCTATCAACAATATATTGGTGTCCCAGTTTTTCCACATCCTTTCCAACATTTATTATGTTGCTTTTTGTCATATTAGAGGCAACATTTTTTTATTGTTTATTTAATTTTTATTTTATTTTATAATTATAACTCTTTTTTTGACAGTACATATGCATGGGTAATTTTTTACAACATTATCCCTTGCACTTACTTCTGTTCAGATTTTTTCCCTTCCTCCTCCAACCCCCTCCCCCAGATGGCAAGCAGTCTTATACATGTGAAATATAGTACAATATATTCTAGATACAATATATGTGTGTAGAACCGAATTTCTTGTTGCACAGGAAGAATTGGATTCAGAAGGTAACAGTTTACACTCATTTCCCAGTGTTCCTTTTCTGGATGTAGCTGATTCTGTCCATCATTAATCAATTGGAATTGGATTAGCTCTTCTCTATGTTGAAGATATCCACTTCCATCAGAATACATCCTTGTACAGTATCATTGTTGAAGTGTATAATGATCTTCTGGTTCTGCTCGTTTCACTTAGCATCAGTTGCTGTAAGTCTCTCCAAGCCTCTCTGCATTTCTCCTGTTGGTCATTTCTTACAGAACAATAATATTCCATAACATTCATATACCATAATTTACCCAACCATTCTCCAATTGATGGACATCCATTCATCTTCCAGCTTCTAGCCACTATGAAAAGGGCTGCCACAAATATTTTGGCACATACAGGACCCTTTCCCTTCTCTAGTAGTTCCTTGGGATATAAGCCCAGTAGTAGTATGGCTGGGTCAAAGGGTATGCACAGTTTGATAACTTTTTGGGCATAGTTCCAAATTGCTCTCCAGAATGGTTGGATTCTTTCACAACTCCACCAACAATGCATCAGTGTCCCAGTTTTCCCACATCCCCTCCAACATTCATCATTATTTGTTCCTGTCATCTTAGCCAATCTGACAGGTGTGTAATGATATCTCAGAGTTGTCTTAATTTGCATTTCTCTGATCAATAGTGACTTGGAACACTCTTTCATATGAGCGGAAATAGTTTTAATTTCATCATCTGAAAATTGTCTGTTCATATCCTTTGACCATTTATCAATTGGAGAATGGCTTGATTTCTTATAAATTAAAGTCAATTCTCTGTATATTTTGGAGATGAGGCCTTTATTAGAACCTTTAACTGTAAAAATGTTTTCCCAATTTGTTACTTCCCTTCTAATCTTGTTTGCATTAGTTTTGTTTGTGCAGAAACTTTTTAATTTGGTGTAATCAAAATTTTCTATTTTGTGATCAGTAATGGTCTCTAGTTCTCCCTTGGACACAAACTCCTTCTAGAGGCAACATTTTTAATGATGAAAGAATGTGCGTGTATGTCTATGTTTAAAGTGTTGCAGATTTTTCCCATCTTTCTTGTGTTCATTGTTTTCCTTCCAATTACATCTTTAGAAGCCTTCAGGATGAATTTTCTTAGTTGTGACTTTCATGAAGCTTTATTCAAATTTGTTTTACTCTCTACAGCATCTCCGTGTTTTATAATATGATATGAATAGTATCACATTTTTCCCATCCTTATACCAAACTCATCTTTTCCCCTGATGTTGAGATGTTATATTCTTTCCTATAACTTCTATCAACATAATTCTATTCAACAATCATTTATCAAACACCTATAATGTTATGTTTGCTAGAGTGTACTATGTCCAAAAGATAAAAACAAAATATCCCCTGCCTTCAAGGAGCTTATGTTAATATTGGTCTAACACATTGTGTACCTGGCTAAGTAAACATAAGACAGATAGATAGATAGACAGACAGATAGACAGTAAGACTGAATAATTTAAAGTAATTTCAAGAGAGAATATTAATAACTGGTGAGGTTTAGTATATGTCAGGCCCCTGAGTTGTAAACTAAAGAAAAACCAAGGATTTCTAGAAGCAAAAGTAAGAAGAGAATTCACTTGATATATTGTAGACCGTCCACACAAAGCCAGAGTATTTCTGTATATAGGAAATAGCTAGCAAACTAGTTTGGACCAGAGAGTGAGGAAAGTAATATAAAATAAGAATGTAAAGATAGGTAAGAACTATTTTTTTGTTTTTTGTTTTTGTTTTTGCTTTTGCTTTATTATTAATTTTTTATTAATTTTATAATTATAACTTTTTTTGACAGTACATATGCATGGGTAATTTTTTACAACATAATCTCTTGTACTCCCTTCTGTTCCGAATTTTCCCCTCCTTCTCTCCACCTCCTCCCCTAGATGGCAGGCATTCCCATACATATTAAATATGTTATAGTATATCTTAGATACAATATGTGTGTGCAGAACCGAATTTTTTTTGTTGCACAGGAAGAATGGGATTCAGAAGGTAAAAATAACTTGGGAAGAAAAATAAAAATGCAAACAATTTCCACTCATTTTCCAGTGTTCCTTTTCTGGGTGTAGCTGATTCTGTCCATCATTGATCAATTGGAACTGAATTAGCTCTTCTCTTTGTTGAACATATCCACTTCCATCAGAATACATCCTCATACAGTATTGTGGTTGAAGTGTATAATGGTGTATAATGATCTCCTGGTTCTGCAGTGACAACTATGTTGAAAAGGATTTTCAATGTCAAGGATTTTGTATTTTCATCCTAGAAACAACAGGAAGCTACTGAAGATTTTTGAGTAGGACTTTAGTTCGACCCTTGAGGAACAAATAAAAATAAGGCATTTTTTTAACAGGAAAAAATATCAACATATTTGAAGATAATTATCAGTTCCCCCTAATTCTCTGCACCCAGGCTTCTTTTGCCCAATTTACAAATATCCCTAATACCTTATGGCATGGCTTTCAATACCCTCATTATTCTAGACATTGTATCAATCAAGATAGCATTATAATTAGCCTTTTTCATTTCTTTCATGCCTGTTGGGAATTAGCTTCACTCCCTTTGGTGCAGATGAATAGTTAATGGGACAACCCAAAAGCCTGCAATAAAATAGACAAGAATACAGTGATTGAAAAATGAACAAAATGAATCAAGAAAAGGTTTGGGTTCCATCTAAGGCAACAGCTCCTCTATCGTTGTAACTGTTCAGCAAAATGAAAACAGATTCTTGGTCCATTGAGTGACCTGAAGTGACAGGCAAAAATTAATTAACTTGCTTCAGAACTAATAATAAGCTGCTGGATATTTTTTTCTCCCTAACACCAGTCACAGAAGAGTTTTTCATTATGGGCCTGAATGCTTCCTTTGTAACCAGAATAACCTCATTAGTTACAGTACCAGCAGAAGCCTGAACATCAGACAACAAATCGTTGTTTTTCTTTCAATCGCAAAGACCTGACTTGTCATCTTTCATTGTTTTTCATTGTTCTACTAAAAGCAAACTTCTCTCTTGCTCCACCTCCCCTCTTTGTAAGCAGCCCTCTCCCATTCATACACACACACACACACACACACACACACACACACACACACACACACATTTTTGGCATTTTTATAAGTTGCCATCAAATCTATGTTTTTCAAATTCTTTGTCTTTACAACTGAAATAATTAAAGTTAAGGGTTTTCGTTTTCGTTTTTGTTTTTTTGGACTTGCCTCTATCTGCCTGATATCTACAATCATCTACTCTGATCTCCTAGGAATAATTGTGTTTTGGGTTTACTTTGGCCTAAAGGGGCATCTTGAAAAGTCCCTGACTTAGAGTCAAGAAAGAGCAAGGATTCCTCCTTTGAGCATTTATTAGCTATTTAGCCAAAATAGAATTACTTAACATTTCTAAACCTCAGTTTTCACATTTATAAAATGAAGATAATTGTGTCTATAGTACATACTTTTTTCAGGTTATTATAAGAACCAATCAAATATATAGAGAACTGAAGCTAGACCAAGGCTTATAGACTTTGCCTCAGATATTGGCATTTTGGAAAGGGTGCATTAACAGCCAAGAAAGATGTGGGGACTACACCTTGCCTCTCAGGATTCTCTGGAAAATAGACTGCTTCTTCCTATTAATGGGACCTTTTTGTACCACACTCTGGATTTTCACTCTCTGTCTCATCCACCAAGAAAGCCTGTCTTCTGAAGTATCTCAGTTTTACCACATACATATTCTCTCTACACACACACTCATCTTTGCTGCCCTGTTGCCCCATCTTCAACCAAATTTCACCTTATGGCTTTGTAAACTTTAAAGTGCTATCTAATTATAAGAGATGATAATGATGATCATGGTCTAATTGCTTATTGTATAATTCTACTGTTTTATCCGCAAGACATCTCTATCCCATTCCTATGAAAGCCTTAATATCCCTTTATCTAACGCCTTGAATTTAAGATGAGCTTGAAGCAGATAAACCTCATGTGAATTCCAGAAAAGAGATACTTTTTGTTGGATCCCTGATTAGTGGTTCACAAAGATCTCACTGATTCATTGGTTGTGAAAATCTGCCTATTAAAACTATCTAAGAAGGAATGTCTTGGAAAATGGCCAAGTGAGATATTAGGAGAGAGCCTGTCTCCTCAAAATGTCCTTTAAAAGCATCAGTAGAAATGCCCCCCAAAAGCAAAGCTACCATAATATAAATTTAAAAATATTCAAATGAATGAATAAACCAAAGAACTATACCTAAACAATTAAAAATATCACAGTCTGGCGGGATCAAAGACAAAATTCTAGATGATAAAAAGTACTGAAACAATACCAAGAGTAGCATAAGCAAAAAAAAAAAAAAAAAAAAATTAGAATTTTCTCAAGGAACAAAAAATGTATCATAAATTCACTACAGAAAATAAAGAAATAAATGAAACTATAATATACAATAAAAATATTTAAAGTTCACTAAAGGAATCTCAGATCGTCAACCACTCTGTGCTTCAGTGTCCTCATATGTAAAATGAGAAAGCTGGACTCAGTGGCTTTTCAGTTCTAAATCTGTGATCATGAAACACAAAAATCGCAAAATATCCATGGCAAATAGAAATATCAATGGAAACAATGAAAAATGGAAAGATTTGACTAGATGACAGAAGAGAAAAAGAAAGAATAGAAAGAGGTAGAAAAAATCCCAGATTAAAAAAACTCTACTGGGAAAAGAATTGATTGCATCAACCACAGTAGTCTAAGCAAGAGCTGCTAAGGACCTCCTTCTTGAGGTTCCTGGCCCAGAATACAAAAATGTTTTTATTTAATACTTCCACTTGCAGACTAAGCAAGCCTTGAGGAAGAACATGCAGCAAGAGTTTAAGATAAGAAATTTGTGTTTGTTGGAGGTTGGAGTGAGAGCAGTTCCAGATTCCCAGAGCTGAGGGAAATAAAGGGAATGACCAGAGTCCAGGATGTGACCCTCAGAAGTCAGTATGACTTTGTCATTGAAGGAAACAGAAGACAATGAAGAGTCATAGATAGGATATCCAACAATGAGGGATTAGGAAAGAGAGCTTGATCTGCACCCTGAAGTATCTGTGGCTGGCATTATGTTTGGTTCTTCACTCTTCTGGATTAAGATCCTCATTCATTCATTGCTTGCTAAAGCTGAGTACATGCTTTAGTTTTTGGAATTTTGTGTTTTATAGGATTGTGCTTACGTGATTTCTTGCCAACTGTGTGTGTACATGCACATATGACTATCTGTTAAGAGCTAAGAAGCTCTGTGTGTGTGTGTGTGTGTGTGTGCGTGTGTGTGTGTGTGTGTGTGTGTGTCTGAGACAGCATGTTTGTGGATGGCTGCATTTTCAGTACAGTTTGAATAAGTGCATATGTTGGTACAGATGTATCTGTCTAGATGATGGAAAGAATGCGTATGAACAACAGTGCCTGTCAGTTAGTCAACCAATGACCTAAGACAATCCTTGCTGTGCATTTTTTGGGTAAATTACTGAACCCTTTTAAAATACTGTCTCCTCATCTGTCAAGCAGAGACCAAAAACAAAAAAAAAAAGCCTCCATTCTACCCAACCCTATAGCAACTGACACTGAGGAGCATCCCTTAGAAAGTGATGTAACTCCTCAAGCACATCTGTCCCTCCTTCTGGCAAGCCTGAGCATTCGTGGTCTGTGCCATGTTTTTGATATCTATTATACTCTCCTTTATATTCTTATGTTTGCCCATCGGGTCTGTTACTCTTACCTTCTCAACCGTACTCTAAGACTGAGGAGGTGAAGGGGGGAAGTTGGAGGGAATGTAGTTGATCTATCCATGGTTTTCTTCTAATCTCTCCCAGTGTCCCAGAGCAGTGCTTTGTACATGTGTAAAAGGTGTCTAATAAATATCGATGAAATAATAATAATGAATATAAATTATCTTAGAATCATAACTGGGAATTCTCTTCTCATCCAAATCTTAGCTTAGTTTATACCTTTAGCGGGTTTCTAGTAGGTGTTCAATAATAGGGAGAAAAGAGGAAAGTAGGGAGCAATATCATGGATTCTTGGATTCTGACCCAAACTGGAAGAGCAAGCTGTCTCTGGAAATCTTTTTTTTTTTATTTCCATTTGTTTTCCCCAGGAAAAAAAATATAGAGAAGTTAGTTTTCTTATTGGCAAACTAGAGTTAATAGGTCTTAAACTATTTACTTCACAGGGCTAAAATAAGTGAAACAATGTATATAATATACTTTGTAAACATTGTACATTATATATTATTTGCCATATATATACACATATATGTACATACATATATATATATATGTTTATACATATATATATATATATATATTATACTTTTCCCCTAATTTAAGAAAAATAACAGAGACATTAAAAAGTTTAGGGTTGAAACTCAAGAGTCTTTAAATTCTCAGTCTAGATTTGCCATTGCTATGTAATCTTAGGCCTAGAGTTTATCTATATAAAATAAAGATAATGAATAAAATTTTGGTTTTGAAACCTGGATTTTCATCTTGCTGCTGTCTATGGGACAATGAGAAGGTTGTTTAATCTTAGTGTGTCAAGCAATTCTCTAAGATACATGGATCTCTAAGATCCATATATCCCAAGGGAGTGCATGGATAAGAGTTAAAGAGTGAAGTTATGTGAAAGAAATATAATTTGTTTTCTTTATAATCCTGTTTTAGTTTATTCATTTAAAATATTATTCTTAGAAGGGGTCTATTGCTTAATTAGCTTATTAAAGTCATCTATAACACAAGAAAAGTTTAAGAATATCTTCTTTTTAATAATAGTTTTTTTTATTTTCAAAATACATGCAAAGATAGTTTTCAACATTCACTCTTTTTTTTTTCCCCTGAGGCTGGGTTTTTGGAGTGGTTTGGTTTTTTATTATTATTATTATTTTTTTTTCTGAGGCTGGGATTAAGTGACTTGCTTAGGGTCACACAGCTAGAAAGTGTTAAGTGTCTGAGACCAGATTTGAACTCAGGTCCTACTGAATTCAGGGCTGGTGCTCTATCCACTGTGCCACCTGGCTGCCCCTCAACATTCACTCTTGTAAAACCCTGTTCCAGATTTTTCTCTCTTCTTCTCTCCGAGCCCCTCCCCTAGACAGCAAGTAATCCAATGCAGATTAAATATGTGCAATTCTCCCAAACATATTTCCATACTTATCATTCTGTACAAGAAAAACCAGATTAACCTTGCACACGGCAACAAGAAGATGATATGATGATCAATTCTGATGAATGTGGCTCTTTCCAACAATGAGATTATTGAGGCCAGTTCCAATAATCTTGTGATGAAGGGAGTCATCTATACCCAGAGAGAGGCCTGTGAGAATTGAGTATGGATCACAATACAGCATGTTCACTCTTTTTATTGTTGTTTGCATTTTATTTTTTCTCATTTTTTTTCCTTTTTGATTTGATTTTTCTTGTGAAGCAAGATAATTTTATAAACATGTATGCATATATTAGATTTAACATATATTTTTACCATGTTTAACATATATTGGATTACTTGTCATCTAGGGGAGGGTGGGTGGAAGGGGGGAAATTGGAACACAAGGCTTTTGGAAGGCTTAATGTTAAAAAATTATCCATCCATATGTTTTGAAAAGAAAAAGCTTTAATTAAAAATAGACAAAGAAAAACCAGATCAAAATGAGGCAAAGAAAAAATAATCAAGCAGACAACAACACAAAAGGGTGAAAATATTATATTGTGATCTATATTCAGTCCCCATAGTCCCCCATCTCTCTATATGTAGATGGCTCTCTCCATTACAAGTTTATTGGAATTGGCCTGAATCAACTCATTGTTAAAAAGAGCCAAGTCCATCACAATAGATCATCACATAATCTTGTTGCTGCTGTATATAATGTTCTCTTGAGAACCCCTTTTTTAAGACTCAAAGTTGATGTAAAAGTGCTATCTTTCCTTAGCTTAGGGAGTTTCCTCACTTGAGGAACTTAGAAGTTTCCTCATTTGGGGGTTTCCTAGTGGTAATGCAATTATAATTCTCCCAACCCTCATCCCTATGTGTTTCCCCAGATTATTGAGTGGAACTATAGACAAATACTACTTAAGTAAGTACATTAACCTCTGCAATCAGTAAAGACATTAAATAATGTTTTCTTCCATTATTAGTACTTTTGCTGCAAAGGATTTTAAGTTTCTTCGAAGATATATACATATATGCACACATACATATATACATATATTATGAAAAATGGAAGTCATTATGTACTATTATCATTTTCTATGGAATTTTAGTTACTGAAAAAACAATTTTCAGAACAAGAAAGACAAAAGAATTTAGAAATCAATTCTTGCAGTAAACATTTTGTTTCATTTTAAAGCATTTTTATCATATGTGAATAACACCAGTTTATAAATAAAAATGCATTTGTAAAAAAATTACAAAGAAAGAGGGAATAAGATTATGAGCACAAGGCATGATAAAGGGAAGTAAGGGTTTATAAGAAGTCTGACAACAGAGAAAGTTAAACAAGACCACTTCTAGAGGATTTAAAGATAGAACTGAAAGATAATAGACAAAAATAGAAGACGTCAATATTTCTATTTTAAGCTATTTTTCACCTTCAAAAATGGAATGTTCCATTTGAACTCTAACTGCATAGTTTTTGATGGAAGATGATGAAATAGATAATTTTTTAAAGATTTCATTCAAATAAACTCAATTCAAAAAACATTTATTAAGCGCCTACTGTATATGAGGCATTGTCTTGAGTGCTAGGGATGTGGAGGCAAAAAGTCCTTGTCTTTAAGAAGTATATATTCTACTGAGAAATTGTAACACATACAGAGATAAATACAACAGGTATGCAAAATAATTTCAAGATGGGAATTTCAAATAACAAGGGATGGGGGAAGGGATCAAGAAATGGTTTATATAGGATATGGCAACTGAACTCTGCTTTAAAGGAAGCTATAGGTTCTATGAGGTGAAGGGAAAATGCATTCCAGATATGAATACTTCTTCTTCAAATACATGGAGTTAGGTAATGCAATATTGTGAACAGAAAAAAGTGAGTAGGACACTTTAACTAAGGGCAAGAAATTTGAAATAAGAATGAAAAGTAGGTGGGATTTAGGTTGTGAATGGCTTTAAATCTCAGGCTACAAATTTTGTTTTTTATCCTTAAAGGCTATAGGGAGATATTTGATAGAAAAGGAGGGGGGTAGGATAACATATTCACATCTACATTTTAGGAACATCATTTTGGCAGCTATGTGAAGAGTTTTGAAGCAAAGAATCTAAATAGACAAAGTAAGATCAAGTACACACTAAAAAGGCATGTGTTAGAAATGATAAAAGTTATACAGCATTGAAGGGTCAAGATATTAAGGGAAGAAGATACTGAATAATTTGAAAAATAATTTGTCTTATTATTATCAAAACAGTATATTAAGAAGATATTGATAACAATTAAGCTATGTGTCTACTTCCTCATCTCTTTTTTTTTTTTTTTTTTTTTTTACAATTCTTCACTCTTTTGTCAAGGTTATCTCCAATAATATGAGGAATAGATAGGCTTTTGTAAATGACATTCTGGGACAGACTCCATCTCTATAGTCATTCAAATGAATTTCTTAGGTTTTTTTATATCTTCTCTTTTTACAATACTTTCATTTTCAAAATATTCTCCCTCCCTCCTCTTCCCAGAGAGTAACTACCTGAGCCAAGAATTTAAAAAAAAAAAAGGAAAAAAAGCAGTTCAGCAAAACTTACTAATATACTAGCTTATATTGACCATATATATGATGTTCTATATCCACAATACTATACCTCTACAAATGAAGGAGGGATATACATTTTCTCAACTCTTTTTCAGAGCCAAACTTAATTATAATTATATAGCATTCAGATTTTTAAAAATTATTTTCTCTTGTTCTTTTTTATTTAAAGTGTTTTAACTATATTTATTATTTTCCTAGTTCTGCTTATTTCCCTTTTCATCAGTTCTTATGAGTCTACCCATCTATTTCGATATTTTCTACATATATGTATATGTGTATAATATTACATATGATCATATATTACATGTTTTATATATTCCATACCCGAATGTTGTATGTATTATATACATGTGTATGTACATCTACATATGTAGATGTACATATAATAGAGTGAAGAGAGAAAATGTGGTATAGTAGATAGAGGGTAAAATAAGAAATTTTAATGATTTTTTTGTACCATAGACTCTTTGGCAGTCTGGTGAAATCCAAGGACTCATTCTCAAAATAATGTTTTTAAATGTATAAAATAAACTATCTTGAACTATTAAAAAAAACCTTTTCTGCCAAAATAGAATTATCAAAATATTATTTTAAAAAAATTCACAGACCCTTATTTGGGGTCTATGGACTTTAAGTGAAGAGCTCCATGGAAAGAATATCAGCCTGAGTCAGGATACTCAATTTTCAAGCTCTACTTTCCTATTCCCATACTCCCCAACACACACACACACACACACACACACACACACACACACACACACACACACACACAGAGACACACTCTACATTCTGCTTGTCTGTGACCCTGAGCAATTAACCCCATTTAACTTTATAAGATTATACATTTTAAAACAGTTGTCAGTCCATATTAGTAGAGAGAATTATCTCTCAGGGTTCTCTTTAGACTGACTGATACAATCACAGGTTCAGACAAATATGTATCATGTATAAGTGTATATATACATAAAAATATATGTATATATATGTTGTACAATGTATATTGTGTATATATACATGTATACATGCATACATGTATGTATGTATGTAATCTTGGATAGAATTAAGTGTTCATATGTCCTCAGATACTTAAAAAAAGCTGACTTTATTATTTTAAGATATATATATATATGTATATATATATATATATATATATATATATATATGTATGTGTATCTAATTTTTTTTTTTGGTGAGGCTAAGCAAAATGTGAAAACCTTTGAAACCTAAATTTTCACCCAGATCTTTCCTGAAGAGTGCTGGATTTGAAGCCAGAGAATTTGGGTTGTGAATCCTGGCTTTATTGCTTATCCCTTACAGACTTGGAAAAATCACTATGGACCTCAGTTTCTTCATTTGTGAAATGTTGAACTTGTCTTTTGACATCCCTTACAGTATTATATCTATGATCCTATGATGTTTGAACTCCGTGCTGTACTTCATCAGCAAAAAAGAATCAAGTTTCTAAGACTGGAAAGTTTTAGTCTCTAAAAACAAGTATTTAAATTTTTGTGATAATTTTCCAGCTACTACGTCTGAAAACTATTAGTCTGGTTTCTAAGAGTTAGAAATCTTTTAACTTCTTGAAGATGCCTTGGTAAAGGGAAACTAAAGCCCTTGTTTTTTCAGTCTTAAATGAGCTCCCAATGACACAAAGGGGCTATTTATCATCTTTCATGTATAGGCAGATGTCATATAAATTGATGGGAACTTTTTAACCATCAGTATACTTTTTAAATAGATTGATTTTGAGGGACTTTAGTTCATTTACTTAACGAGTAGAATGTGACTGTAATCAATTTTCATTATCATTGTGTAGCTAATAGGACTAAAAATAACAACTTTTAATTTGCTTTGGAGTGATGGATTACTCAAGAACAGTATGGAAATTGCTGGTTTTAATATGCTTAGAGATTTTTATTAATCTTTTAAAATATTTCCTTGCCTCCAACATACCATTTCCTGTAATTTTCTATTTGCTTGTAAAACAAACTTTAGTATCTTTGGCATCATTAGTCTACAGCACTTAACCATAATGGGTGGTCTCTAATTTCAGTCTTAATATCTGACTTTCCCCTCTTGTCAAATTCCAGAGTCATCAAAATATTGCTACACCCTTCCTATTTGCTACTGCCCCTCAAATAATTGTCAGATCTATTCTACTTTTTATTCTCACACAATCTTCTTGAAATGATTCTCTTTGCCACTCCTTCCCACTTTCTTTGTAACTCCTGTAAATGCTATCTTCTTTTGATCCAATCAAACTAGCCTGCTTGATGCTCTTTAGTGTAACTATCTATCGCCCCACCACTCCTGAAAGCACTCTCTCCTCAGTTCCAGTTCTTAAAATCAAATTTCTTTCAAATATCATCTCAAGAACCATCTTCTATTACATATGAGGCCTGCCCTGATCTTCTCTATTGCTGGTCATTCCCCCACTGCTTTTGAATTTACTGTGTACTGTACATATTTTTTCATTTATTTATTTATTTGTCATCTCTCATAATAGAATGTAAGCTCCTTGAGTTCAAGGACTGCTTTGTATCCTTAGAATTTTACATGATGCTTGTCATATGGTATACACTTAATAAGTACTTGCTGAGTAATTGATTATAATCATAGAAAGACCATTTGAGAGATGACACAAAGGTTAAACTGACAGCTTGGCAACAGATTGCTTATGATGGAAGGGAGACAGAGTGAGAAATCATGATTTACACCAAGATTGGGAGTCAAAGGGACTAAAATGGTGGTGTTGCCCTTAACAGTGACAGGAGAGTTGGAAAGGAGAAATGCTTTAAAATTATAATGCCCAAAGTTCTCATTTTATATATGAGGAAACCAAGTCCTAGATAGGTACAAAATCAGACAGTAACTAGTGGTATGATAAAGTGCAGATTAGAATCTAGATCTTCTTATCCTTGACTTAAGGTTCTTTTCACATATTTTGATGTTTTCCTCAAAGAGTCAATACCCAGTGAGGGCATCAGGATTAGACTTTTTCCTTATTTAAAATATCTGGAACTAAAAGTAATGATCAGGAGTCAGCTAAATATCCATACCAAGATGCTTCATTGCCCTAAGCCAGAGTCAGTGGTGATCATACCGTATAACTTGTCAGGTGTGAAGGGCTCTCAAGAAAGAAAACTCATTTGACTTGTACAAGAGACTTTGATTGTGGCTTTTGTTTGTATGAATGCTCATGTTAAAACGTTATAAAAATTTTAGCTATTTCAGCTATTATAGTCCAGCATAGGCAGTCTGTGAGGCAGAGGTGTCATATTCTTTTCTCTTCTTCTGCTCACTATTTTCTTCTTCCTCCTTCTATCACATTAGCTTCTTAAGCTTTTCTATCCTTTTTTTCCCCTTTTTCCCTTGCCTATCCTCAAAGAGATAGTCTAACATAGTAGATTGCATGGTGGACTTGAAATCAGTAAGACCTGGATTAAAAAGATACTTCATGTACTTCAAAGAACTGAATCAGAAGGAACTTCAGTGTTCATCCCATATAACCCACATAGATGTCTACAACATGAATGGCCAGCTAGTTATCTAATCTTTGTGGTAGGACCTCTAATGGAACCCAATTCCTGCATATGCATGCCAGTCATCTTTAGATTAGCTCTTTCTTTTCAGAAAGTCTTTCCTTGTACAATTCTAAATTTGCTTTTTTTTGTATCTTGGGGCCATTTATTCTTATTTTATCCTAATAATCCTTCATATACTTAAAGGCAAATATAATGTTCTTCCCCCAAGTCTTTTCTTCTTAACTTGTTGGGTGACCATGAACAAAACATTTAACCTCCGAGTCTATTTCTTCTACTGTAAAACAGGGATAATAAGATCTGTAGCTTTATATTCATAGATTTGTGAAGATCAAGTAAAATAATTGCTGTAAAGCATTTTTCAACCTATAAATCTCTTAATAATAACAATAATGACAAAAATGTATATAGGACTTTCAGGCTTATGATGCCATTATTATTCCCATTTTGCTGATGAGGAATTTGAGGCTGAAAAAAGGATAAGTTGATTACATGATAGGAGTTACATGCTAGAAAGTGAGGCAGGATTTAAATTCAGGTATTCCTGATTCTGAGTATAACACTCAATTTACTATGCTGCCTTACATGGCCTATTCTTCTGATCTGCAATTTGTATGACACTCCTCCTCCTCTCCATAGCTATATGGATATCTCCATACGAACATAAGTATATGTCAATCTCCATAGATTGACAGACTCAATCTAAATAAATAAGCCCATAAAACCAAGCACTCAAATGGAAAAGTCCATATCTAAAATGAGAAGATAAGAAAAACATATGTTAATGATTTATGGATGTTCTTTTTTCTTCAAATAATTGTTATTTTCTGATTATCCCTCATATATCACCCACAGAATATTTGTTTTATTATTAAGTAAAAAAAATCAACACATTGGCTGGTATAATGGATGCCTCATTCAAAACCTGTACACTATGACCTCTCTTAAGAGAATCCCTCAAAGTCCTGATTGGCTTCCATATTGATTAGAATTCTGAAGCCTTAACAATACTTCCCCCATCACCACCACCATTATCTAACAAGGAATATTCTAATGGTACTTCTCTTTGTATTGATGAGCTATGAGCTATAGTCTGGACTTTACGCCTTCTAATGAGGCTGATCTTGTGAAGGAAATGAGTTCTGTTGATGTGCTTGTGTTGCCTCCCTCTCATTTGCACTTTTTCTAGGTACCTTCTCTGTTGATATCACATTTTACTGTTATTTTAATAATTTCCATCTAGTCTAGCTTGTGATCATGTAGGTAATCCTGGGTTCTAGAAAGTAGCAACAAAAGCCAATAGCTCCCTTTTTCCTTGATTGGAGGACAGAGTCAGGCAATGTTGTTGTCATCCCAGAGGGAGGAGGGAGAACTGCAAATATCTGCAGCCATTTTGGCCCATGATGCACACTGATCCACTCGCATCACAATTTTTTCCCAAATAACTACCAGTCACCGTGAGGCGACTAGCAGACTCATTCTCTGTAATTACACCCAATTTTCCAATTGAATTATCACATGATTTAATTCCTCTGCCTGCATCTGGAGAGCATCAGCATGGTGCAGCTGTTGCAGCTTTGAGGGCTAATTGTTACTAAGCACGTTAAAAGTAGCCCTGTTGCAATGTATGGGAGAATGGCGTCAAGGGGGTTGGGGTAGGGAGGGCCAAAGGGAGAAAGCAGATCAGGGAGCAGACAACTCAACTCTCACTTCTCATTTTCTGTTTGGGTGAATCATCACCAAAGAAGCCTGAGGGGGTTGGGAACATTTAGACCCTGTTAACATGGAGACCTTGACAGATATGGTTACCATCAATGGATTGAAGGGGTAAGTAAGAAAGACATATCCAGAGACCAGAATTAACTGAGGCCCGCAAGGCTCAATTTGGCTTGGCTCAGAGACTGATGACAAATAAGGTTACATTGAGTATTTATGATTACAAACGGAATACTCTTTTAAGGATTAGGAGGGTGATGTGTCATGAAAAAGTATTAGACATATATAATATATCTTCTTACCTATCTGACTAATCTTGCTTAGTCTCTTTTCCTGGATCTTCATGTATGTGTATATATATATATATACATATATCTATACATATATCTATATATATTATTAGAAGATATCCAGGTTTCTATCATCTAATTTTCATTCCAATATTTGCATATAGATAACTCCTTCTCCCCCAATACCTTTTCCCCTATACACACAGTGAATTAAAGTAATAGTTTAAATTCAGCCATGCCCACTGTAGTAGACAGCTAAGCAGTTTGGAGGAGGAAGACCTGAGTTCAAACCCAATCTCAAGCACTTGTAAGTTACTTAAAGTCTATCTATCTCAGTTTTCTTAGCTATAAATTGGAGAGCATAATAGTACATACCTCTCACATAAGATCAAGGAGATAATATTTGTAAAGTGCTTAGCAAATACCTAATCCATAGTAATTGTTTGCCTGTTTCCTTCATTCTTTATCCAATATTCAACACCAAATGGGACACAAAAGAAATATGATATAGTCCTTGTTTTCAAAAAGAGGTAATATAGTGAAATAGAAAAACAGCAGGTCTGAAAGTCAATAGATCTGGATTCTAACCCTGCCTCTACCTCTCTTTTCTTGTCCCTTTGCTCATCTGAGTCTTTTATTTCCTCATTTGCAAAATGAAGAGGGTTGAACTCTCTAAAGTAATTTCTAAGGCCTTTTCTGTCTCTGAAGTGCTAAGTGACTTATAGTTTTGTTGGGGAGACAAGTTTAACTCAAAACACATCACTATAACAATGCAAGTCTATATAATAAAATGGTCAATTGAATGTTCTATGCCAAAAATGTATGGGACAGATGGCAAGTTATCAGACTCATCAGACAAGGAGAAAAAGGACAGTGCAGAGATGGAGACACCTGTACACTTGTGTTTATCCTCCAACTAGACAGGAGCAAGAGACAAAGACAGAAAAACAGACACACAGAGAGAAACAGTGATAGAGAGACAGATAGTGAGAGAGACAGACAGACAGAATGAATATGATAATGAGAGAACACTAGCATGATCAAGCATGAGCACTTAGAAAAATCTGGAACAGAAACAGCAGCCTCCTCCACCAGCCTAATTCTATAGATCCTTTCACCTCACCTAATCTTAGGCAACAAGAAAATGGGACTATAGATATTTGGTAGCATAGCACAAGCCATCAACATGACCAGACTCTCAAAAAACATGCTTGCCTTACTTATATTACAAAGTTCTAAGTATTATTAAATTGACTGTGGAGATTCTAATAAGCCATCTCACCAAAGCTAGCCTTTGCACCTGCCCAAGCAATTCCATTTCATCCTATTTCCCCCCAAAGAATGCTTTCTTTTCTTATCCTACTTTCCTTTGAATTCTCTCTGTCTACAGGCTCATTCCCTCTTACATACAAATATACCCAAGTCTTCCCCATCCTGAAAAAATCCTCATTTGATCTTTCCATCCCCACCAATTTCCATGCTAAATCGCATCAGCCTTTAGTGACTAAACTCAAAAAAGCCTTTAACAATTAGCACTTCCATTTTTTTTCCTCTTACTCTTTTCTAACCCCTTATAATCCAATTTTCAACCTAACTTCATTGAAACTGCTTTCTCCCAAATTACCAATGATTCCTTAATTGCCAAATCCCATTGTTTTTGCTCAATCCTCATTCTTCTTGACTTCCATGCAGCCTTTGACACTATTGATTACTTTCCCCTTTTTAATATTCTATTCTCTGTAGATTTTTAGGACACTATTCTCTCCTGATTCTCTTCTTACCTATCTGACTAATCTTGCTTAGTCTCTTTTCCTGGATCTTCATCCAGATCATTCCTGCCCACTATAAATATAGGTATCCCATAGAATCATATTCTCAACTCTTTTCTCTTCTCCTTCTCTACCATTTCTTTTGCTACCTAGAATTTAATTTAATTTAATGCTACTCATTGGCTATCCAGGATTTAATTAACTCTTAATGTTTATGATTCTCAAGTCTACTCATCCTGCGCTGATATCTCTGCTAATTTCTGCCTTTCAAACAACTTGAATGGAATGACCAGTAGAGTTCCTAACCCAACATGTCCCAAACTGCTTCTAATCTTTTCCTCCCTCCTAACTTCCTACTGAATTGTTAAGTCCTCCCACTCTCTCAGATGACACCTAGATGTCATCCTCAACTCATCACAATCTCTCACACCTCTATGTACAATCAGTTGTCAAGGATTGTTAAATTGGAACATCTTTTGAATAAATCCTCTTCCCTTATCCAATACTGCCACCACTCTAATGAAGATATCATCACTTCACTCTTGGACTATTGAATAGTCTTCTGGGGTGTCTGTTTGCTTCAAGTCCCTCCCTTTTCTAATCCAGCCCCTTGGATTTAGTCATCTAGCCATTAAAGTGATTTTACAAATGCATTGATTTTACTATATCACTCCATACCCCTATTTCATAAATTCCAGCAGGACCCTATCACCTTCAGGATCAATACAAAATCATTCAGTATTCAAAGTCCTTTATAACCTAGTCCTTTCCAATTTTTCTAGTCCTCTGAAATCTTATCCCCTGCCATGTACTAATTGATCCAGTTCATGATGTTTCATCTCTCACTTCAAGCATTTTCACTAGCTCTCTTCCATTTCTAGAATGCTCTCCTTCATCATCCATCTCTTGAATTATCTGGCTTCCCTCAAGCTCTAGTTATATCTACTTTTTATAGAAAGATTTTCCCAATCCCTCTTAATTTTAGTATCTTCCTTCTTTTATTTATTTTCTTCTTTGTTCTGTATATATCTTGTTAGAACTTGTTTGCTTGTTGTCTTGCTCATTTGATTATGAACTTAGGCAGAAACTGGGTTTTTTTCTCCTTTTTTAATATCCTCAGTGCTTAGAGCAATGTGTGGTACATAACAGGTATTTAATAAATTTTAACTGATTAACTGGCATGCCAATGAATCCTTGATTGTTTTCAATATAAAGATCCCCTATAGTGATGTCAAAATGTAATATCTTCCATGCCTGCCTCTCTTAGTCAGCTTTTGTTCATGTTTTCCTTTAAGTTTGTCAACTTTTTTCTAGGCATTATAATCCTTTTTGAGGGTAGGAATTGTTTTTATTTTTGAATACTCAGAACCTGACACATGGGAAAAGCCTAATAAATTCTTATTGAATTAAATTTTTGCTAAAGTATATGGAATGGGCACCAGTGAAGACTGTGGGCTATGTATCAGTTAGCCTATTCTCTCACATATGACCAATTTTGTTTTCCAGTCATATATCCCTTAAATGACATTCTTGATAGCACTTCCCCTTAATAATTCCTTGTTTATAGTATGTTGCAGCTTTTTTTGTCCACCATTTTCTTCTCTATTGCCTTTAGATTATTTTCAACTCTAATTCTTTGGAAAATGCCATCTAGTCCATAATTCTACAAAATCTTTGGAAGAATTTTGGTGTTAGAAATATGGATTGTGGATGATAAGGGGTCCATAAAACAAAGCATTTTTGCATACCACAATTATTGGACAGTTAGGTGCCAAATCTAGAGTCAAGAAGATGAGTCTCTTTGAATTCAAATCTTGTCTCAGACACTTACTGGCTGTGTGACCCTGAGCAAATCATTTCACCCTGTTTACTTCAGTTTCCTCATCTACAAAATGAACTAGAAAAGGAAAGGGAAAACCCCTTCAGTGTCTTTGCCAAGAAAACCCCAAATGGGATCAAGAAGAATTGGGCATGAACAAATATAAATAGGTAAGTGGGTGGGTGGGAGAATGTGCATCCATTTGTTTTGGTGAATTATTTTAAAATTAGTACAATAAAATTATTAGACTATAAGCTTCATGAGCTTAATAGCCATATTATATATAAAATCTTTTATCTCCCCTAGCACCTAGTAGCATCATAAGAAGCACCTAATAAATTATTAAATTGATATGTGTATAAATGTGATTTTAAAAGAGAGCCTGTCTTTTAATTTGCCTCTTGGATGAACCATACATTGTAGACTGGTTCATATTTGTGAGCTTTGCACCCCTAGAGTCATTGGGTTATTGCAAGAAAAGCTCCATTAATCTAAATGCATACTAAATATAATCATGTCCTGTATTTCCTCAAACCACCCTCTTATAGGCTATGAATGGAATTGTGGATATTCTAAATGGACACTTTTACTTGAAAACTTTGGGGAAAAATATTCTAGACTAAAGTGAAAACTGCAACTCTCTTGTCTTCTCATATTGCCTTGGATATAATCCAGAACCAAAAGATTTAGATTAATTTGGGGGTGAGGGGAAAAGAAATTGTCTCCAAGCCTTTGAATCTACTTAGCCTTGGCCTTAGAAATAAATGGTGGTCTTAGAGAGGCTTGACACCATCTTCCCCCCTCTATCCTGAGCCAATTAATCTTTTGAAAAATGTACTCTTGTCTAATGGATATGTACGGCATCAATGACCCACAAAGAGTCAAAGAAAAAACCTCCATTTAGCTGTAGTCCAAATGAACTCAGTTGAAAGGAATTCTTCTGAACTCTTTTTAAACAATAACTAATAATCATAGATGACATTTATGTAGTGCTCAACAGTTAAAAAGGACTTTACATACATTACCTCATTTGGTCCTTAGTATTCTGCTATGAGTTAAATGAGAAAGCCAAGGTTCAGTTTAATTGATTTGTTCAAGGTAACATAAATGGTCAACCAGAATTTAAATCTATGCCTTCGGATTCCAAATCTAGTACTTTTTCACTGTACATTGCTTCTCTTTTTTTGAAAGTTAGAATATGAGAAATAAAGACTATTATTAATTCATTGAATTCCCCATATTCCTGAATTTTCGGAGACAGAGGAAATGAGTGTTAGATTTGCAATCAGAGGGCCTGAGTCTGAATTCTATAAGTTACTACTCATAATGACCTCAGATAAGTCTTTTATTTACCTTTAGCCTCAGTTTCCTAATCTATAAAATGGCAGAATTAAATTTAAATTCTCCTTTAAACTTAACCTTGGAACTTAGGATGAATAAAGAAGGGGTAGATTATTGTAGACGTTTATGCCAATAAATAGAGAAATACCACTGCTTGTTTTCTCTCTGTCTCTCCATTCTCTCTTTCTCCCTTTTTCCTTTCCTCCCTACTTGCCTCCAAGTAGCTTCTCTGACTAGGTCTTGTACTCCCAGAAGGACACTGATCATGCAACCAAAGTCCAGTCCACAACTATTACCTGGTCTCTTAGGCCCTCAGGCATTCAAATGAGCAGTGAAGTTCTCTTCCACACTGTGATCCTTTACATGACCTGCACTTTTCCACTTCTGGCAAAAATCTGGTGAGATCTACAACCTAGATCTTTGTTAGTATGTGGCAGGGAGGAGAATGGAAACAGATCAGTATCTTCATTGGCATAAAGGTCTCCCAATAATAGATATTATTTAAATAGCACTTATGAGGTGCCAGGCACTGTGCTAAGCACTTTATAATTAAATATCTCATTTGATCCTCCCATATGATTATTATCCCCATTTTTCAGATAAGAAAATTGAGTCAAACAAAAGTTCTTGAGTTACATAGCTAGTATCTGAGGTAGTATTGGAATTCATATTTTCCTGATTCCTGATTCTTGTCTCTAGACAAGAGTCTCTAGAGTGCTCAGCACTCTAAGACCCAGTTTTTATACACCAAATTGCCTAGTTGTCTATCAGAGAAGAAAATTTCTGTATATGGTATTAGAAAGTAGCCTGAGGCACTGAGAAATTAAGGGATTTGTCTAAAGGTACACAGACAAGCTATGTCAGAGATAGTTCATGAACCACTTCTTCCTTATTCTGAGATTGGTGTTCTTCCCAACCTGCCTCTCCACATACCCCTTACAGATCTTTAAATACCTTAGATTTTTAAGTGTTTGTGGCTACAATTTTCCTAAGGATCCCTGTCTATTAGGTGAAATTCATGCTTGCTGAAGCAAACTATGAGTCTATGTCATTTTAAAATGAGAATGAAAGCAATCTTTCTTTGACTAGGTGGTCAAATCTATGTAATATAGTCAGAACTAAATCAGTTACAGACCAGTAGCAAGTCAGAATAGTTGAGATCATTGGATAAGAAGATGAAGGGACTTGAGAGACAATTTGGTACTATTTACATTTTACTTTCTAATACACTTTTATGAGAATTAGGAAAGGCACAAAGGATAGCCTAGGATCCTTCCCAAAATGAAAGATCCAAGGTTAGCTTCATTGCCAGTGTGGTTAGTTTGGTTGTTTTGTGTGAGTGGTATCAGATGCAGATACCGACAGATGAGACAAAAAGGAATGGGGAACTGATAGCTGATGAGGCTGACAAACAGTTCTGATGGTCCCTTTGTCATTCTTACTATTATGTTGGTGACTAGGTGTACATTTGTTTCTGAAGCACTTTTCTTTTGCAATGTTCTTTTCAGTTCTGGGGCTTTAGGAATAGAAAGATCTAGACTCCAGAATGGAATTTTTGGCCCCCTGAATCTAATATATTGTTATTTCGGTCATATATGCAGTCACAACTATAAGAGTAACCTAGAATGTCTGTAAATTCTATTCTTGGTACAGCTAACCTGCTGTGAGTTACCGTTTTTTCATTTAATTAGCAAATATGCATTTTCTTTCCTTTACCTCTCCTTTCTATGTCATCCCTTCCCTCCCCATGATTACCTTTCTTCTTTCTTCGATTTGTTTCAAGGATAGGCCTAGTAGTGGTAGGTGACTAAAGCAAAAGTATTATTTTGTGACAATTCACTGATTTACAGCACTTACTTCTAGGAGGATGTAGGGTTCCCCTAGTGACATTTGCTTTCTACAACTGGGGTCACATTGCCACTCCCCAGAATAGGTATGGCTGTTGATTAATTAAGTTCTTGAAAATTGTTATTGAAAACATTGAGGAAAAGGTGAAAGAAAAGAAAAGAAAGGGGACCCAACATGCAATTCATAATATACTAATATATATATATATATATACACACATATATATATGTATATATATCTTATTATAAGGGCAATGCTACATTGAGGAGCACAGAGAAATGGGTCCTTTAGCAGAACGGAGTGCTCCAAAGTACTCTTCTGGGAATGAGATTCTTATACTCTGATTTTGGGTGCTCTGCTCCTCACTGTCAGAGCTGACTGAGTTACATATCAGGCCAGGGAAAAATATTACATGAGGGGAAAAAAAAGTTTATGGTGGACAAAATATTATCTGGAGGGAATCCAGCTGTACTAATCTTCAAAAAATGGGATTATTGTTATTTTTCCATGTGTATGTTCTATAAGCTCATGTATAAGCTCAAGACTCCTTTAAGGGAAACTGTCATGGTGATTCCAAGGCCACTGAACCCAATCTTATAATAGGTATATGGAGTACAGTACTAACTTTGGTGGAGAAGGCATATTTCCAATTGGTTTTCCAAAATGGCTGAACCTAACAGGATGTTAATACACCTTTTTATCCACTTATTTTCTGTTTCTACTTTATCAGGAAATGGGAGGCTCATTAAAATACTCTGAACTTAAAAGATGGTCTTTACAGATTGGAAGATTGAAAAGAGAAGAAGCCACCTTCAACTTGAAAGAAGAAAGGCATGCTTTAGGAAGATAGAGCTGGGAAGTACTGGGAATACTATGATTTCCCCCAAGGATAATGATGCAAACATGAAAAAGCATTAAATACTTTATAGATATGAGTTTATTTGGATCTTCACAATAAACCAAATAGAGTTAAACCTCAGAGAGACTTGGTGACTTGTCAGGGTCAATTGAGTTATTAGATGTCTGAAGCAGAATCTGACCTGGTCATCTCCATATGAAGGTGGTTCAATGAAGTCAGTTTCTTGGTTTGGGGATTTTTGCTATGCTTTTGCTAATCCTATTAAACTTGCATTAATCATGACCTTGAAGTGAATGGTTAAAATAGCAATTAATCTAGAAAGAATAGGATAGATTGGGGGATGATGGTTGAGCCATAACAACAATAACAATAACAACTACTATTTAATATAGCAGTTCAGTGCAAAGCATTATCTCATTTTATCCTCACAACAACTCTTGGATATAGATGCTATTATCACCTCCATTTTACAGATAAGAAAACTAAAGACAGAGACAGGTTAAGTGATTTGCTTAGGGCCATTGTCTGAGATATGTTTTGAATTTGAGTCTTCTAAACTCTGAACTTCTAAGTTCAGCATTTTATCCACTACACTGCACAGCCACTCCCAGAATTGACACACATTTCTGTTTAACCTGGGATACACCAATGAAAGCTGGGCCTGGGTGATACAGGTACTTCCTACCATGGTCCTAAGCAGCTGATAACAGTCAACCTGTTACATACGGAGAATTTGGAAACTTAGTGTCTCTCACAGTGCAACGAATAAAGGAGAATGAGACAGTAACTGAAGAGTGTTGTATGAAGCTAAAGCATCTATAGTCATTTGTAGCCAATTCAATGAGTTGAGAATTGTGAGGCCAGAAGAATTATAGATCATCGAATTGGACCTCATATACTAGATCATAGACTGTGAGAGCTGGAAGGGACTTTGAAAATCATATAATCCTGCCTCTCTTTTTATAGACAAGGACACTGAGGCTGAGAAATAAAATGAGTTGTTCACAGTCACACAGACACTTGTTATCATAATTGTGACTAGGATAAAAGTAATTTAGTTTTTAAAAAATAGGAGTGTGTTAATCTATGTCTAAATATACATTTAGGAGAGCTTAGCTTTCTGGATCAAGAGATATTAAGTAAATTAATGAATAGATAAATAGATAAGCATGTCTATACATATATATATATATAGAGAGAGATATCTATAGATATCAATAGATATAGATATATATAGATAGAGAACTGTTGCATATATGCATGTATGTATGCTAGGTGTCAGTTTTCTGAATTCCAGAGATCATACCTCAAGAGACCCTAGAAAATTCAAGTTTAGAAAATCCATACAGTATTCTCTTAGAGTCTAACCATTATTAATAATAAAGGTTATAATCACATATTGCTAAAGAGTTACAAAGTACCTGATAGACACCCAATTATTTAATCCTCAAAGCCTAGGAAGTGGTGGTATTCTATATTACCCCACATTTTGTTAGCAAAATTATTTAGGCTTGTGGATATTAGATACCTGCCTAAAGTATTGTATCTAGTGAATATTAGAGATAGCAGTATTAGGAATCCAGATGTTGTGGGGTTTTCAAGCACCTGAGGAAATGCAGAACTTCAGAAGGCATGCAAGATATGTGTAAAGTAGTATATTTTAGAATTTTTGCTCTTACATCTCATTTGCATTTATAAATAGTTGACATAGGTGATTTTTATTTACTGAAAGCCATATGACCCCAAGCAAGTCACTTAATCCCAATTGCCTCACAAAAATAAAAACAGGAAAAGGGGCAGCTAGGTGGTGCAATAGGTAGAGCTTCAGCCCTGGATTCAGGACTACCCGAGTTCAAATTTGGCCTCATACACCTGACACTAGCTGTGTGATTCTGAGCAAGTCATTTAACTCTAATAGCCTTGTAAAACAAAGTCACAGTAATTAGGAGAGAGATTTAAAAAAAATTTTTTTTTCCTATAGGGTAGTGATTCTTAGGTGTTAACAAAAACCACCAAAGACATAGATTTATGAAAGAATTAAAAATGTAATATTTAGCTCTACTTTGTCAAAAGTCTGGAAAAGAAATATGAAAGGAGCAGTTTACAGATTGGGAAGGATCTCTAAGGTACCTTACAATCTAAGTTTATGATCCTGTGGGTATGGATCATGATATATATATATATATATATATTTTTTTTTAAAGCCATTCTTTTTTTATTCCAAGTTCCAAATTCTGTCCTTCTCTCTAGTCCCTACCCTTCCCTTCGAGAAGGCAATCAATATGATATTCATTCTACTTGTGAAATCATGCACAACATGTTTCCATATTACTCAATGGCATAGCATTTTAATGTTAAAAAGAAGTATTCTATATCTTAAGATATCTATATCTATCTTTAAAAGAACTCATTCTATATCTTTATTTCTTTAGGTGAATAAACTGAGACCTAGAGAGGGAAAACTCTTATTTTTGTTTACTTTGTAAATGGCAAAGCTGAAACAAGGACATAAGTTGTCTTTTTCTTTCTTTCTTTTTTTTTTTTTAAAGGACATAGGTTTTTAAATCTTCAATTTAGTATTGTTTCCATTATACTACTTGGTTTCACTGCACTGTAAAGTTACCTGTGTCTGAAGACTGGAAAGGCAGAGGAGAATGATAAAGACACTAATAATAAGAGTGAAGCATGGAGACAGTGTTGGATACAATCTATAGTATTAGACTTGGAGTCAGGAAGAACTAGCTTCAGATTCTCCCCTTTACATTTAAGCACTACCTATGTGACCATGAGCAAGCCATTTAGCTGCCCTGCCTTTACTCTCGATTTTCTCATATGTAAAATGCGAAGAATCATAACTATAATAATGATCTTGCAGTTGTATGCCTCATATGAGAAAAACCTATTTAAAGTGCTCTGCAAAGTGCTATGTAATCTCTTTTCTTATAATGATACTGTGTGGATGAACTGTGATAAAGGGAAATTGAAGGCTGATTTTGAAGTTAAGAAAATATGGATTCAGGTCTTGTCTATGATACATATTGGTTGTGTGACCCTGAACAAGTCTCTTAATTTCTCAATGCATCAGGAAATTCTCCAAGACTAAAATTTATAAATGAGTTTTTGATATACATTGATGAAGAGTTTCTACTTCTACCATGGAGTTCCTCAAACCAAACAATGAAATAGAATAATAAAGCAAACAAAAATAACACTTCTCACTGAAGTGGAAGGTTTTAGAGATAATTAGTTCTGTGTTCACCATATATCCTAGGCCAATTTTCATTTGGTCATTGTTTTAGATTGCTATTGACTCATATTGAAGGTAAATAGCAATTATTTCTGCTAGAAATCCCTTCCCAGATTTACGTATTTGATTTTTTGGGGGGCGGAGGGGACTACATGAAAGAGAAAATTCTTTGTCTCAATTGCTACCTAGCCTTAATCTTTGAATGAGTGTGGCTTCAGTCAACCTGAGACCTATTGAAGACCTTAGCTTCAAAAGACCAGGTCTTCAATTTCATCCCGAACTATCCCCAGTCATCTTTATCTATAACTTGCCACTGGACCCAGATGGCTCTGGAGGGGGAAAGGAAGCAGGTGACCTTCCACAGCCCTCCCTCAACTTAAATCCAATTTTCTTGCATGTAATGGCATCATGTTCCTAATAGCATGGTCCTCTTCCAGAACAAAAGGCAAATAACAAAGAAGTTTTAAAGAAGTGCTAGTAAATCCAAGTTGACACACCCTAAAATCTGGGATGGATAAAATATGGGATGGATGGAACAAATTCAACTTATTTACATAAGATCAAAGATTTTTGACTAAGGGACCTTAGATATCAACTAGTCCAAATTTCTCATTTTATAGATTAGGTGACTGAACTCCAGAGATTAACAAGTCCCAGTCACATTGGTAAGTAAGGGAAGAGCCAAGATTTGACCCTAGGTCCTCTGACTACAAAGCCAGCATTCTTTCCATTATTCCAGAAGTAGCATTAGTAATAATTGCATAGTATAGCAGACAGAATTCTAGACTGGAAGTTGGAAATGCTAAGAAGGCAACTCCTTTGGGGAAAGGATGAAAATACTGAAGAATAAGGGAAAGTTCAGGGCTGAAGCTTAAGAGAATCTCATAATGAGGGATGGGACTAAGGGAGCATGAGAAGGGGTCAGTTAAAAAAAAAATTGAGAAAGCAATTAGGTAAAAGGAAAATTTAAGATGCCCCTTAGGGTAGATTTATGCAATCCTAGACTTGAAGTCAACCTCTGATTGTCTTCTATTTATATTTTTAAGAAATATGCAAGACTTGAGTGCTTTGCTCTTCATTTGTCTGGGAACTAATGCATGAGCCAGCACAATTGAGATTTTGATTTACCTTTGCTGAGCTGGCTGATTTTTGAGGGAACCTTATTTAATGCCGCAAGAGAGGCACTGTGTCCTTGCTAATAGATGCCCCAGCTAGAGAGGATTCTGGGCTCTATGTTGACTGTCTATAGGCCACTTTAGGAAATTTGGATGGCCTATCAAATATACCTCCCCAATTCCCCAATTTACCCTAATGCCAGATTAGAGTCAGAGGATCTGGGTTTGAATTCTGATTCTTCAACTTAATACATATGTGACCTTAGGGAAATTTATTTAGCTCTTCTAGTCCACAGCTGCCTCATCTGTCAAATGACAAACCAGTATAGTCCTCTCTTTCCTCATATGTGGTTGAACTAGATGGTCTGTGAGATGTCTTCTATCTTTAAGTTCCCATGATCTTTCTCTCAAAATTCATATGACTATAATTCAATTTCATACATCTTTTGAGTAGTTACAGTAGATAGAATACTATACAAGAAACTGGAGCAGAAAGGAAACTAGATATGAGATACCACCTGCCTTTAGGGAGCTTACAGTAGGGCAAGTGGATGGCGTAAATAAAATATGCTTATCTATGACCATAATTATAGGGCAACTAGGTAGTACAGTGGATAGAGTGCTGGGAATCAGGAAAACTCATATAGGAGCTATATAGTTATTGTTGTCTGGTAATTTCAATCATGTTTGACTCTTCATGATCCTTTTTGGAGTTGGCTTGGCAAAGATATTGGTGTGGTTTGACATTTCCTTCTCTAGCTCATTTGATGGATGAAGAAACTGAGGCAATAAAGATAAGATTGCATGATAAGAGTAGTAGAGCAATGGGGCAAATTAAAGTGCTTTGTGATTTGTAGGTAAGAAAGGTCATTATTGACCCAAGAGTGATGTTTTTTGAAGAAGATGGCCTTTGAAGGACTATTGAGATGATAGGCCCATTGTACTCTGCCCTTTCCAGACAACACTATATTCATTTTTGGCTGCCACAATTAAAAAAAAATTAAATTGGAGAAGATCAAGGAGAAGGCATCTGAGGTGGTAAAGAGCCTTGAATCTGTATCATGTGATGGTTAGTTGAAAGAACTAGGCATGATTACTTTAAAGAAGACTCAAAGGGACATGACAGCTTTGTTCAAGAATTTGAAGAATATTCACATGGAGAAGGAGCTAGATTTGTTATGTTTATCCCTAGAGAGCACACACCAAAGCAATGGGATGTCTAAGAACAAAATATAGATTAGATATCAAGAAAAACTGCCTAATGATTAGCCATGTCCGAAAGTGGAATGAGTTCCCTCCAGTACATTTCCTTTCTTTGGAAGTCTTTAAACACATGCTGGGGAAGCTGAGGCAGAGAGTGACTTTCCTAGGGTTATGCAGCTGGTGAGTATCTGAAGCTGAATTTGAATTTAGATTTCCTGTGTTGTACCCATTGTACCAGCTAGCTTCCAAGTCCAGCACTCAAATAAATAAACAGATTGGGTATGTCACTAGCTGGGTATGTCATCATGGGGATTTGAGGGAAAGTATGCATTGGATTAGACCAATGTTTAAACCCTTCTGTTTCTGTAATTCTGTGAGTCAGTGAATGAGGTTTAAAGAAATGGTTTTAAAGGAAGATTTTCTGTGGAAAAAAGTGCTATCAATATGCAAAGAATGATGCAGATATAATAAATATTGAAATAGTATTTATTTTGTTGTCTTTGGGGACATTCCCTTAGAGACAGTGGAAAATCCAGTTCTGAATGTCTTTTTATTTTATCTTTTTAAAACAAAATATATCAGTCTATGGAAGAATGGTAAATACTGATGATTTCTGAAGTTTCATCCTGAGAATGAGAAAAAGAAAAAGGCAGACAAGGGAGCCCTAAGGATAGAGAAGGAAATGGTCATTAAAATGATTTTGTTATTCAAACATATTAGTATTATTACCAAGAAGAACGGGCTCATTATAATTGAACAATAAAGGCTCTGGGAATGAGTTTGCCTCATTATCAGTGTCTGGTTCAGGACTGTGCCTTTCCCAAGGGTAATTTCATTCTATAGGTATGATTCACCCTGAATGGTACATCTGGTGCCAGGTTGGTTGATCAGGTTTCTGGGTCTAAGTGTTCATTTCTATCTGGTATCTAATAAACTGCTCTCCCAGGGTGCTCCTTCACTTTGGTGTTCATGTAATGATTGAGTCATCCTAGTTCTTTTTCTGACCTAATAAATTGTAAGGATAAACTAGAAGTTACTGAATCTTCAATCATGTCCTTATTTTCCTTCTAAAATGATTTTGACTTTTGGGTTCATTTCCTGAATCTGTGATTCTCTATTCTCCAAGGCCAACCCTATTACCTCATGTCCCCCAAAACCCAGATGCAAAACCAAATTACTAACACTTCAAAAGACAAGGAACTTAAGTCCTTTGAGATGCTACCCAGTTTAAGCATTGTTAAGCTTTATGATACTACTGCCCATACTGCCCCCGACCTCAAATTTCTTTCTTCCTCTTTTCTCACATAATACTTTTTAATCTTTCTTGTATACTTATCATACATTATATTTATTGATGTCCATTTTACCCCCTTGGTAGACTATGGACAAGAGATCTATTTATGTTACAGTGCTTAGAATCCTGCTCCTCACATAATAAATGCTTAATAAATGTTCATAGTATATATCAGATCTGGAAGGAAACTTTGAGATTGTCTTGTCCAATCTCTTCTTTCTATAGGTGAGGAAACTGACTCCAATTCAACCCAGTACTGTTTCTACCATGATTTGTTAAATTTTAATAGGAAGTGAATCAAACTAATTAGGATGTTATAACTTAATTTCATGACTATGCCATATTGTAGAAATATCATATCCAACCTGAATATGGCCTAATAGCAGGAGTGTGTGAAGCCAGCTCTAACCACTTGCAGAACAGATGTTTAAATTTTCATTGAGCATTTACAAGTCAGAAATCACTACATTATCAGATCTTACTTTATAGTTTTGTTGATTTTCTAGACTTAATAAAATGTTCATTAGACTTAGAAAAACTAATCAACACCAGAATAGAGATGTGGTGATTATTTGAAGCTAATGATAATAATAATTGGTATTTTTATGTAATATTTTATTTGCAAAGTGCTTTAAATTCATTATCTCATATGGGTTTTATAACATTTCAGCCTACTAATATTCCAAGGTTGGGGAGAAGGCAGCCAGTTATAATGGAGAGAATCATAAATTTAGGGTAAGAGGTGCCATGGAAATAGAACTGTTGTAAAATCAAAGGAACTGGATTCAAAGACCTACTTTGCTCTTTAGGGTCTGTGTGATCTTTGGGAAATCACTTAAGCTTTCTGGATCTTTTTCTTTACCTGTCAAATAATTTGCCTGGACTTAGATGGCATCTGAAATAAGCTCTAGTTCTATGATCTTAGGGCTTAGATTTGAATCTCAGCTCTGTTTCTGCTACTGTCACCTAGGGAAAGTCCATCTTTACCTCTTTTCATTTAAAGGAATAGGTTTAAACTAGATTTGGGACATCTAGGTGGTACTGCTAGAGCACAGGCCTGAAGTCAGGAAGACCTGAATTCAAATCCAGCTTCAAATGCTTAATTACTATGTAATCCTGGACAAGACATCTAATCCTGTTTGCCTCAGTTTCCTCATCTGTAAAATCTTTGCCATGAAAACTACAAATGGGATCAGAAAGAGTTGGACAAAACTGAAAAATGACCAAACAACAATAAATTGGACTAGATTATCTCTAAAGCCCCTTTAAGCTTTTCTTTCTATATTCTTATTTCCTGTGGCTTATCTTTGAAATAGCTCTTATCCTATAAGGTAACCTACACTGAGTTTCTCCTCATCATCCTTCCATATATGTCTTATCAATACCAAAGTTCCTTTCTTAATGCAGTGAAAGCTGATGGCCATAGAAGGGATTGAAACAAGGACCATAGCAGCTTTCAAAGTATCACATAATCATGGATATTCATTAAACATGGAAAAAAGGAGGCGTTGTTTGGCAAAAGGTGCTCTCCTAAGAGGTCACTATCTTGGTTTTCCGGCCTCTGTACTGGCTGAACAGTTCTTTGTGCTCTAAAATATGGCTATTCTTCAGAGATAGGGAAAGGAATTCTCTTTTAATCCTCCTCTCTAAATCCTAGATCTTGAAGAACTGGAAGGGTGTCATTAAGTTTTATCAGCTCATCCTGAATTTCTTAAGGAAATCTAGTTTCCATAACATCATCAGACATGAGTTCTAGCCCCACTCAGCTACTTTCTAATTATATGATGTTGAATAAATAATTTAACAGTTCTGAGTCTCAGTTTTCTCACTGGTAAAATGGGGGTGATAATGCTGATAGTATCTCCTTTAAATGTTTATTGAAAAGAAAGCTCTTTGTAAACCTTAGAGTATCCTATAACCACTTGCCAGTCACTTAAGGTTCAGCTTCAAATAAGTTCAAGAAATATTTATTAATCAACAAACAGTTATTAAACATCTATTATGTGCCAGGTACTGTATTAGGCACTGAAGCTGAAAGAGAACAAATGAGAACAGTACTTCAGGGGACTCAGATTCTTTTGGATGACCAATTTAACTATTTAATAGACATTTATTGTGTACTTACTATGTACCTAGAATTATAGTGAACATAAAGCTAAATAGCACAAGGACTTTTGATCTATTGAGAGGGAAAATATTTATTAATACATATGATACAAAGTTAGGTATACACAAATTATATGTTATAAGTATAACAAGAGCTCAAGATAAGGCTTTGAAACTATAAAATAGGCACATTCATCTGGATAATGATTTGTAGTCTCCTAATAGTATGTCCAGAGAGGCTCCTTTCCCCCTTTCATTTATCCTAGAAACCGAGGGCTACTCTACATCAGATATCTCAGAGGAAGATAGAGCAGTTACAAGCAAGAATCTGCTTTCATCTGCCCAAAAAACACCTCATGGAGGAGATGGCCTTTGAATAAAATCCAGATTAGTAAAACATTTGAACTGTTAGACATTTAAGAAGTAATCCTGTGTAATGGGAAGAATTGGTTTTGGTTTTGATTTTTTTTAGCAACTACTTTAAGTTTGGGCTCATTCTCTATATTCTCTACAGTGTGTTTCTGATTTCAGAGTTGTTGCCTTTGGTCTTTGTTATACCTTCCTAATAAATAAATCTTTGTAAAAGCTAAGTAATATTAATTGGTTAATTCAAAATGGGGAGATGTTAATTGGTAGACCGATATTGGAGGAGCATATTGGATGGGGACCTATAAGCAATCATATTAGGGGGAAAAATGTTTCAACTTCTCATGGATATCCCTGGAACACTGTGAATAGAAGTAAAGGCCATTCTCTCAAGACTTCTAGTCTTTGTGTGGGTTGGTAAAGTATCCCACAGAGCCTTTTACACCAGTAACACCAACTTATAGTCAATACCTTGATGTTATCAACAGAATATAAGCCCCTTGAGAACAGGAACTGCCTAATTTTGGGGGGCTTTTTCTCCATGGTGACTGAACAGTACCTGGCACATAGTAAGTGCTTAATGAATGCTTGAATGAATGACAATTGAAGCTCCTAATCAGACCTGCTTTGAAAAGTCCATTGTCACCCTTTGTAATTAAAATTTCCAACTAGTAAATCTTACTGAGTAATAGTCAGCATGGCTGTTTAATTTCCATGGAATTCAATTTCTGGAATCACAAGGACTCCCAATGTAAGGAGAATTAGAGGAATAGCATACTGTAATATGCAATATATGGTGTTTTATGGGTATGCTAAGATCTCATCAATCATGTCCATCTCACTAAATTTCTCTCAGATTGGATGCATGAGAGAGTTAAATGCCCATAGATTGTGCATCAACAAACACAAAACTTAAATGAATATTCAAATGCCTAAGTGGGGAGGTTTTATTGTGTCTCAGAGTCACATGGGAACCTATCTCTCAAATTATGATGGAAGTCAATGGGAAAATGCAATTTAATATACCCATCTTAACTTAACACATGGCTATTTTTCTTGAATACATCTAACCCTCAAGGCAAGTTCAAGCAGGAATGACTTTGCTAATTCTTCCTCTGACAAATTCCTTAACTGAGGCTTGTTGATTTCTCAGTTAAGTACTGAAGGAGTAATGCTATTTCCCCAGCTCAATCAGGACTTGCTGCTCCAACACATTGCTATCTCATCCTTTTCCTTTCTCAGCATTTCCTTTTGAATGTCTGTCCTTCCAGGTGCAACCTCCTCACCCCACTACTCCCCAAACCAACTCTTGGGAATTCAGCAAACTTATTTTTTTTTTTTTAAATACACAGGCTCACTTCTTCCTTAAATGGTAATGAATAAATTACTTTATGGGGCTTGACAGAAAGATGAATCTCTTAACACTTATTATGCAGCCCTTGAGTTCTGCAGCCAAGATTACAGTTCAATTCATATTTGATTCCTTGATTCTGAAGTATTCATTATTCCACCTCCACTCCTCTTGCTGAGGTCTTGGGATACTTTTGTCTCTTGTCACAAATGAGAGGTGACTCATAGCTTCTCATTTCCCGCCTTGCCAGAGTCTAGAGAATTGGGAAGATGCTATGTAGCAAAATAAGGCTTAGACTGACTTGATCGAGTGCTCCTAAGTTCCCCTCACTGACGCACACAGCTCACACAACATAGTACAGCAATCATCCTTATTTGCCAAATTAGGGAATGGATATAGGCCACCAACTATCTATTTTATACAATGACATAAGCAAAGATGGAGAGAGGGGAAGTGGCATATGGGAATAATTGGGATCCTGTTGAAGGGATCCTACTTATGAGGACCCCAAGTGGAATCTGGCTTTATCTTCATTGAATGAATGAATTACTAAAAGAACATTTATTAAGTGGTAACTATGTGCCAAGTACTCTGATAAGTGTTGGAGATATTTTCAGAAAAAGTGAGATAATACTCTCAAAGAGATCACATTCTGATTGGGAGGAGATGATACAGGGATGGTAGAAACACATCAAAATTATAAGGATGCAGAAAAAGGACAGATGGCAAGGGCCAATACTTCCACAGATAGATTACAGAAATAGATAAGTTAATAATACTTGGGGTAAGAGGAGAAAGTAAAATCACCTTTGGCTTTTGCCCATGACCCTTTCTCATGAATAACTTTTGATGATATTGTTGTCATGCTTCCTTCTGGCAAAATAATACTGGCAGTCTGGAGGGCAAGAAAGTAAGATGAATGGAAAAACCTGGGGAACCTCATAAAGCAATATTAGCGCACATGGTAAATCCTGCTGATCCTTCATTTCTCCAGAAGGAGAAGAGTTAGTGATTTTCATCTCATCCAAATCTTGTGAACAGTTAAGCAGTCATGATGGCCTATGGGTAACCCAGAAAGGAGATGAGGAGAGAAGGAAAGTGGGGAGAAGGGTATACTCCTTTTTCCCCATGATGGATATAGATCTCCCCACTTCCTAGCTGTCTAGGATATGAAGGTTTCTGTTCTTCTTGTTGCATAATGTGTACAAGGGAGCCAGAGGTGGAAAATGGGAGGGGTAAAGGTGGGTGGTAGACATAAAATTTCCCATTACATTCAAGCCATAGAGAAAACATGAAACATACATACATATACACAATTTGGACGCTTTCATAAAACTCCTTTTGACCTTCCAAAGAGCACATTCCCAATGAATCTTCATCAGCTCAGACTGGCTTCAGAGCTATTAAGTGTTATTAGAAGGATGATGCTAGTGATTATCAAACATAGGTACTTTCAATGCTGCTGTCAGGCCTTAGGGCACTGTGGGCAGCAATCACAGGTGGTTGGGAAGAACATGTGGCTTGCCTGGATGCTTGGCAAGTTGATCCTCTTGACTGAATAGCAAGCAGGCAGCCCTGGCTTTTTTCTGGCCCCATCCTATCTCCCACCCACCCACCCTGCTGAGTAAAGCAGTTTAAAGTCTGTTTCTTGCTAGAAGGCACCCTATTTATGGCCGATATAAATCTGAGTAGGGTCTAGCAACTGGTGTACAGATCATTTTCCCTTTTGAAATATGTATTCTGCCTCTACCCTCCAGCTACCCAAATTTTATCCACATTTTTCATGGCCAGCTCAGACCTGGGTTCCTTCGGGGATCTTCTCTGATAGTCCAGCACACATGGTCTCGCCTTCCTTTGAGCTCAAATAGCTTTGACTATCTATTATATTTAGTATACTTAATATACTTTTCCTCTTTTCTTTATTTTTCAATTTAGAAGCTTTGTTTTCTCTCCCCCTGCTGGTTTAAAAGGAGTAGGGAAAAAAAAGCTTATAACAAATATATTTATTCAAGCAAAACATGTTCCCATATTATCTATGTGCAAAAACATATGTCTTGTTCTGAATCATAAATTAATCACCTCTCTGTCAAAAGGTATATAGCACAAATCACCAGCAATCCTTTGGAATCATGCTTGCTTATTATAGTCACCTTATTTCAAAGTGGTTTGCCTTGCAATATTGTTATTATATAAATTGTTCTCCTGTTTCTGTTCACTTCAATCTACATTGGTTCATGCTAGTCTTTCTAGGTTTCTACGAATCTATCTCACCCCATTATGCCCCATCACATACTCACCCCATCCCAAGCAATTAGGATAAAATGACTTGCCTAGGGTCACACAGCTAATATATGTTAAGTGTCTGAGGCCACATTTGAATTCAAGTCTTTTTGACTCAGGATCAGTGGTCTATCTACTATATCACCTAGCTGCTCCTCTTTCATCATTTCTTACAACACAATAGTATGCCTTGCCATTCACATATCATAATTCGTTTAATCATTCCTTAACTGATAAGTATTCTCAATTTTCAATTCTTTGAGCAACTGCCAATAAATGCATATTTGTATATGTGTATACATAGATATATATATACATATACCTATAGATACATGATTATGCATATATGTAGATGTATGTATATTCTACATATGGGTCATTTTCCTCTTTCGTGGATCTCTTTGAAGTATTAGGGATATTGCATAATTAAAGAATTTTACAGTTTAGTGACATTGGGGGCATAGTTTCCAATTGTTTTCCAGAATGAGTGGACCAATTCATAGCTCCATCAATGTATTAATCTTCCTGTTTCCTTGTAGCCCCTCCAACATTCATTATTCTATCCTTTTTAGTCATCTTTGCCAATCTGATGAGTATAAGGTACCTCTTAATCATACTATTATTGTTCCTTCACCATTTAATATACATGTTCCTCTGTGAATTCCTAGAGAGTAGGAACTTTCTTTTCCTTTCCAATATTCCATATAGTCACAGATTGAATCAATATTGCACAAATACATGATTATATGAACATCTTGCCATAGCTCCAGGGCTATAAAAAACTTCAAATTCCATCTAACCCAACTTTCTCATTTTTGCAAATGAAGAAACTGATTCACAAAAGAAAGGGAGTGAGTTGCTTAAGGTCACACAAGTAATAACATTCTAGAACTGAGATTCAAACCCTGATCCTCTTGCTCCAAATTCAATACTTTTTCAACTATACTATGTCTCCTCAAAAGAATGAATGAATGAATGAAGTTAATGGATTCATTCTTATGCTTGGTATCACAGTCTTATAGTTGGGAGCAAACATAGGTAAAATTAATTCTATATATTAGGGAAAGAAAATGGCCATCTTCAATAGTGCTTTAAAGGCAGAGACCATTTCATTTGTGTGACTGTGTCCCCACCACACTGCTTGGCACATAGTAGGTGTTAGCAAAGACTTGTTAAATGAATGAATGTGTCATCACAATTGTCCCAAAACCTATTTTCAATCACTGCCATCTAACCATTTTCATTTGCATTTCAGTGCTTTACCACAGATTAACTATACTAAAATCATAGTTTGGCAACCTTCATTCACCTATCCATCTATCCTTTCACTTAGTCATCCATCCATCCATTTATCCATCCATCCATTTATTCAATTCACATTTATTAAGTGTTTACCGTATATAATGAAATGCCTTGTGCCCTTTAGTTACCTGTTATATATACAATAAAAAAATCCCTGAACATAAAGACCTTACATTCTTGGGAAGTAGAGGATAGTGTTGTAAGGGTCCTTTAAATGGGCGGCCACAGTGCAACAGGAGATTGAGTGTCCCAGAAGTAATCTCTGTGGATATAGGACTTCCCTGTGGGTGGGATCCTGGCCATATTGAGATAGCTTCGTAATGGGTGAAGGCTCTCTCTCTGGTTGGCTGTGTGTGTGATCTTACAGGCCCTTTATAAGCCCACTGCTTGCAGCAAGTCTCGCTCTTTAACCTGGCTCCCTCGCCTGGGGTAGCTGAGCCAAGATGATGGATAGCCCAGAGAGGTAAGGAGTTTAGTAGTGAACACGTGGGTCTTCAGACCAGGTGTTCACTAGGGAGCTAACAAGTCAGGGCATCAAGTCAGGGCATCAAGTCAGGGTATTATGTGAGTAGGTATAATAAAGACTTTTAAGATTACACATGGCTGTTCTTGAGCGTGCTATTGGTTATTAAGCTATAGATTACAGAGATCGTGGCCAGAGACCTTTGAAGGTCTCAGAGGAGGCGAGCCGGGTAGAGTTGACACTACAAAGGTCAGTGGTCAAAGGTACTCTGTTGGGCCTAGGACAGACTGGTAATAGTAACTACCAGGAGGGCATGTTACATAGTGTGATTTGGAAAGTGTGGAGTTACAACATGAACACCTATAAGTCAACATAAAATACAGATAAGGTACATTCAAAGTAACTGAAATAAAAAGAACACCAATAGCTAGGGGTATCAAGAAAGATCCCAACACTCAGGAACACATTTGTATTTTCTGATGAGAAGTTAATACTGTGATTTGGAGACTTTGGGTATTCTGTGGGAGTCTTGGAATTTTGCCTTATATCTGCAAAATAGCTGGGATTTAAATGTGAAGAAAAGAGATTGAGGGAAAATAAGGAGCAGAGGATAGTCACTATAGTCAACCCCTTCTCATCAGCAGAAGGAACCCAGTTGATCCTATTTGGTGTATCATTGGGTTATACATTGAAATCTGAAAGAGTCATTAATTATTATCGAGTCTAATACATTCATTTTAGAGATGAGTAAACTGAGCTCCAGGGAGACTAAGTAGTTTACCTAAGATCAGATGTATTACCAATTGTATATAAAGAAAATCTGTTGGAAATAATAGACAGACAGATAGATATAGATATAAATATACATATATCATACCAACACATATAGATATATATGATATTTTCCCATAGGCCACCATAATGATTTTAGTTAAATCCACAGGAAAAAAAATGTACGCTTCAACAAATAATAGAAAATCCTTATATCCACTTCCAATAATAATTCTAATCTTCCAAAAATAATCAATGATAGTTCTCATATCAAATACCTCTTTTATAGTTGACAAAGTAGTATTACATCCTTCATCTTATTTTTTACTTTCATCAGAAAGCAGGTAGAATAAATATTATAAAAGAACTTACTCAAGGTCACATACAAAATCAGTGGCAGAGCCACGTTTCCCCAATTTCTTGTCTTAGGCTTTTCCTACTTTTGATATCTTCCTTTGGGATAATTTGCTGAACTACATGCATTTAATTCTGCCTACACACACCTGTATGCGCACGTACACACACACACACACACACATACACACACATACACACACACACAGAGTCTCACTCCTACAAGAACTTAGTCAAAGGGATTGGCCCATTCTTACCTTTCCTTTTCATGAAGAATTACTTTGAAATCATCCTTGTCCAGTTCCAAATGGTTTATGACTTAAGGGAAAGGGAAAAGAAAGAAGGCCTTAATGAATGTTTGTTCATCAGTGGGTATAAGAGGGCAAAAAAATACTGGAAGCATTATAGTACAGTGGTAAGAATGCAGGATTCAGTCAGAGGGTGTTGGTTCAAATCCTCATTCTTCTCTTGCCTACCTGCGTTACATGGACAAAGAACTTTCACCCTTCCAAGCTTCAGTTTACTCATTTATAAAAGGACTTAATAATTTCTAATCTATGACTTTAGGAGAATTAGGTTTAATTCTCAGCAGCAGAATGGTGTGTGAGCTATTTTACTATTCCCTACCAATTCCCTTTGTCAATTCCAAGGTCATCTCCCAGTCTAAGGTGTGGAATACCTTCTGCTGAGTTGTTCCCCCTCCCTTTCCTCACCACATTCAAACTATTTTTCAGTACTTGTTAGAATTATTTGGATTGAGCAAGTCATCCCCTGCCTCCAATCATGATCTATATAAACTCTATTCATAGCATAATCTTCCAGGTTGGGGACATAAAAATGGAATAAATGCAGCCTTGCCTTCTTGGAACTTTCTCCTACTCCACCAATCTCCCCCTAAAGGCAGCCCTAAAGAACCAATGCTGGTGAGCATTGTTCCATCTGATTCTTTATGACACCATCTGGGGTTTTCTTGACTGAAATACTACACTTGTTTGTCATTTCCTTCTCCAGCTCATTTTACAGGAAACTGAGGCAAACTGGATTCACCCAGGGAATAAGAGTGTCTGAAGCCAAATTTGAACTGAGAAAGGAAAAAAAAAATCTTCCAGCATTCTGCACTATGGCTTCTTGCAGGTGAACACCTATGCTCATACCAAGTTACTAGATGTGGTCAAGCAGCCCCTCTTTGTCCTCCCCCCTTTTTTGTTCAAATATATAAAAATAAATATGTCATATCTGATGCCTCAACTTCTTAAGCACTAGTCTGCTCAACAATAGTAGCAACATACATAATGGTGAATAAAGACGAGTCAGGAAGATCCGAGTTCTTCCTCTGGCACACTGAGTATGTGATTCTCTGTATATTACTCAACCTCCTAGTGCCCCAGACAGCAATCTGGAGAAAACTGAAGGGCAGATGACAATCTGCTTTGAAAGATGGTATTTCATTATGGACAGGGCTATATCACAAAAAGTATATTTTTGATTTTAAAAAATGCCTAAATTAAATGAAGGTGACCTAAGCTAAAGTAAAGCCAAGGACAGCCTGAAGCACAACTGAAACATTATTTTCCCATATCTTTTAACCTGCCTCCAGGTCCATTCCTGACTTTCACCCTTCCCTACCTATTCAATTTATATGCCCAGGTATCCTTCCAAAGCAGTGGTCCATGTTCAGATTTGCTTTGTTTTCCAAGAATTAATATCAATAATGCAAACATTTATTAATTCCTTGATCATGTACTAGCCACTAGAAAAATGAGGACAGAAATGAAATAGTTGCTGCCCTTATGGAGCTTACATTCTATAGGGCAGACAATTTACCCACATGATATATGTCTATGTGCATATGTGCATGTATGTATATGTGTGTGCATGTATGTGTATACATGTATACAAATGTGTGTATTTATATATACATATATGTTATATATAATGGAGAAGAAGACAGTGAGGAATTGGAAAAGCTTTTTTTCCTGTAGAATGTGGCATGTCTGATCTAATAATCTATATTACTTTAAGGTGCTAATTGATGAGGTAAAATCAGAAAGGATAAGAGATTGGAATCAGGAGATCATCTTTAGATTTCAGCTCTCCTATTCTATAGGGTAAATTTTTTCATTACATCTTGGATGGAGAGTAAAGAAATCCAGTTTTTGAAGTTCTGGGTCTGCGACTTGCTGACTGGGATGACCTTAGGCAAGTTATGTGTCCCCTATGAGTCTTAGTTCCTCATCTGCAAAATGAGAACACTTGTACTATCGCTTTCAAAAGACAGCAAGAGCCTATTGTGAGATTTAATTTGGGTAATGAAAGGGAAAGTCCTGTTATGTGTAAAATGTAGGATAAGAGATAACTCCTCCCCCCGCCCCTGAAGTATTGAATTTCCAAAGATATTTGGTATGATAGAAAAGCACAGGCTTAAGAGGCAGGAAAATTGGGTTCCTGCCCAGTCTCTGCCACTAATTAACTGTGTGTCCTTGAATTAGCTACTCTAGGCTCTCAGTAGTCTTATTGGTAAGATGAGGGGATCAGACTCCATGACTCTTAAGCCCTAGTCTGGCTTTAATTGTCTACCTGGACAGGCAGTTCACCGATTCAATACAATAAGCATTTATTAGACACCTATAGGATATACCTCTATCTTTTAGACAAGATGATAGAAAAGGAAGGAAGCTTAGAGTCAGGGTCATCCTTGTAGATTAAGTGATAGTCTAAGGGTAAGCCTGGAGACATAGACTTCTCTTGTCTCTACAGTGGGATTCGTGCTCCCTAGCCTAAGGACAGCTTCTGTCTTCCAGAGGAACTAAAAGATTAAAAGGCTTTGGGTGGGAGTATGACCTCACTATGGAAATATGTCACCAGTTGTAATGGAATGGTCAGTGTTCTTTGGAAAGTTGCATCCTTTCTAGCCCCTTGTGACTTAGTGGCTGTAGAATCATGGCCCTCTGCAAAATAATGCAGTTCCCTTGGCCTAAATCTTTCCTGTATTTTGGCCCTAGAGCAAATAATGTATGATTTTTTTTTTTCTTTTCCTTCTGGGTAAAGAATAATCTTACTAGGATGGTTTCTCTTCCCCCCCCCCTCCCTGTAAGAAAACACTATAATTTCTTCCCCATGGATTTCCTGCATCTTAAATATCAGCTCAAACATTTATGCATGAAAAATTAGACGCCATGAATGATGCATGTGTTCTGGAAAGTTTGCTTATAAATCTCACCTTCTTCTTTGGGAGAGCCTCAGGATGACAGCCAAAGATTCATTTGTAGTTTCTATGTTAAAGCCACCTGAGATGAAATTTCTTATTTGTTTCTGACTCCCACCCTCAACCCATTCAGCCTTCCTCCCCTGTGGCCTGAGAAATCTGCGATTATCTTGTCTGAGATATTGTTCTCTAACTCGACCAGATTAGAGCACAACTGTGAGATTGCTCTCTAATAATACCACTTCACAGGGGATTTGTAAGGATTAATGAAATGATGCCAGGAACCCATTTTCAATTTCACTGGTGTCTTCCTACTGAGGCTCTGGTATTATTATTATTATCATTACTTTGCATGGATACCATATCTTCCATCCAAGAAGTTCAAAATGTTTTGCAAATACTGGTCTATGAATGCTTTGGGGAAATTGAATCTTAGTATGCTATGGATGCATGAGGAATCATTTGAAAGGATTTCTAATGCCCAATCCCCTCAGTTAACAGCTAGGAGTAAATGAGAAGCATTACTAGTCTGTAATAGCTAGAGTGGGCAGCCACATGGTGCAATGGATAGAATAAAGAAAGAAAGAAGGAAGACTCATTTTCTTGAATTCAAATCTTGTCTCAATACTTACTAGCTGTACAACTCTGGGCAAGTCACTCAGTTTCTTTATTTGTAAAATGAACTGGAGAGAAAATGGCAAACCACTCTAGAATCTCTGCTAAGAAAACTCCAAATGGAGTCACAAAGAATCAGACATGATAGGAAATTACTTGAATACTTAGAGTGCTGGACTCATCAGAAGGAAGATGTGAGTTCAAATCCTGCCTCGGGTGCTTACTAGTTAAGCAACTATTGGATAATCACTTAATCACTATGAGCCCCAGTTTCCTCTCTGTAAAAGGTGATAATAATACTTATAGTATCCACCTCACCTGGGATATTATAAGGATCAAATGAGAGAGCTTAAGGAAAACATTTTATAAAATTTTAGAATCCTTTAAATATATCCGACAATGTGAAAAGAATAAGTATTTTTATAGTTCCTGTGTACCAGATACAAATAATCTATCTGATGGATATCTTTGAACTAGAAGCAGCTAGCTGGCATCCTGATTTATAGTAAAGACTTGGAGTCAAAAAAGATCTGAGTTTAAATCCTATTACAGACTTTTGCCTAGTTGTATGATCCTGGACATGTCACTAAATCTCCTTCCTCCTCAGTTTCCTCATCTGTAAAATTAAGAGGTAATGGAACCTATCTTATGTGGTTGTAATGATATTCAAATAATTTGTCCAAAGTGCTTTATAACCCTTAAAGCACTATGTAAATGCTGCTATTATTGTTTTTATTATTGTTAAATAGTTTCCTTTTGGAAGGAAATAGCAGCATAAGGTGATTGATCTAAAGCTGGAAGTACCCTCAGAAATCACCTACTTCAGCTATCTTCAAAGTGGGGTCTGCAGTCTCCATTTCAGCAAGTTTAGAAAGTCCAAACTATTTTTCTAATAATACTAAAAAGGTATTTTCCTATTACAGCATTCCTCCCTTTTCTAATCTAGGTGAGGACAGGTTTTATTCAACCAAAGTAACATATACCAGTGGACTGAAGGCAGGCACATGAGAATCAAACTGATCATTCTGCCTTGTAAATAGTAAGAGTTTAATTACCATTTATTGAGTTGAATTAAAGACCTCAGCAGGTTGAATTGACTTGAATTGGTTGTTTGGAACTTGAAGGACATTTTCCTACAAAATAATGATTTGTGTCTGTTCTTGGTTTTTTGAAGGTAGATTGGTTCACAAGAAGTTGTGTAACTTGCACCGAGCTTTGAATACAGTACAGAGTAGCATTTCAGGCCATGGGAACAGTGGTGCTATGGAAAGATAACTGAACTGGCATCCAGAAGCCACCAGTGTAATTCCTAATCTGCTGCTTATTATCTGAATGACCTTGGGCAAGTCTCTGGGATTCAGTTTCCTCATCCGTAAAATGAGTATTTTGGACTAGATGGACTCCAAGATGTCTTCTAACTCTAGATCTTGGATCCTATGAAACTAACCTTCATTTATAGCTTTATTTTATGGGGAAAAGAATTGAGTTCCAATTTGAGACTAGGAGCATATCTCATCCTCTCTCATTTGGCTTTGTAGAGAGGCGATAGAATAAGTATAGGGCAAAGAATAGAAAGCAATAATTGCTTGATTTTCAATCTGTGCAAGGTAAGGTAAAAAGCCAATATAATAATTTGCTTTTAGATTGTACTTTAAGGTTATACTTTCCATGTACTATCTCTTTTGTGCTCCACAAAAGCCCTTAGACAATATTATTGGGGGGAAGGGAGATTTGATTTATTTATTTAATATTTTCCCTAGCTACATTTAAAACAATTTTTTACATTTGTCTTTAACATTCTTGGATTTTAGGTTCTCTCTCTTAACCCCCCTCCCAATGAAGAAACCATATGTAAAGTTATGCAAAACATTTCCATAAAAGTCACATTGTAAAAGAAAATACAGAACGCCCATCCTTTTTTTTGTTTTTTTTTTTGTTTGTTTTTTTTTGTCTATTTTTTTTTATTTATAAATTTTTGACAGCATATATACATGAGTAAATTTTTTTTATAACATTATCCCTTGTATTCATTTTTCCACATTATCCCTTCCCTCCCGCTACTCCCTCCCCTTGATGACAGGCAATCCCATACATTTTACATGTGTTACAATATAACCTAGATACAATATTTGTGTGTAAATACCATTTTCTTGTTGCACATTAAGTATTAGATTCCGAAGGTATAAGTAACCTGGGTAGATAGACAGTAGTGCTAACAATTTACATTCACTTCCCAGTGTTCCTTCTCTGGGTGTAGTTGTTTCTGTCCATCATTGATCAACTGGAAGTGAGTTGGATCTTCTTTATGTTGAAGATTTCCACTTCCATCAGAATATATCTTCATACAACATTGAAGTGTACAGCGATCTTCTGGTTATGTTCATTTCACTCAGCATCAGTTCATGTAAGTCTCTCCAGGCCTCTCTGTATTCCCCCTGTTGGTCATTTCTTACAGAACAATAATATTCCATAACATTCATATACCACAATTTACCCAACCATTCTCCAATTGATGGACATTTTCCAGTTTCTAGCCACTACGAAAAGAGCTGCCACAAACATTTTGGCACATACAGGTCCCTTTCCCCTCTTTAGTATTTCTTTGGGATATAAGCCCAGGAGTAGCACTGCTGGATCAAAGGGCATGCACAGTTTGATAACTTTTTGGGCATAGTTCCAAACTGCTCTCCAGAATGGCTGGATTCTTTCACAACTCCACCAACAATGTATCAGTATCCCAGTTTTCCCACATCCCCTCCAACAGTTGTCATTATCTTTTCCTGTTATCTTAGTCAATCTGAAAGATATGTAGTGGTATCTCAGAGTTGTCTTAACTTGCATTTCTCTGATCAATAGTGATTTGGAACACTCTTTCATATGAGTGGAAATAATTTCAATTTCATCATCTGAGAATTGTCTAGAACGCCCATCCTAATGAAAAAAAAAAACTCTCATAAAAAAATAAAGTTAAAAGAGAGAGTGAGAGTATGTTTCAGTCTATATTCAGGCACAATCAGTTCCTTCTTTGGGTATGGATAGGATTTTTTATCATAAGTCTCTCAAAATAGTCATGAATCATTGAACTGAATAGGAAAGTCATTTACAGTTGGTCATCCCATAACACTGCTACTACTCTATTTATAGTACATTTCATTTTGCTAGAGTTCATGGAGGACTTTCCAGCTTGTTTTTTTTTTTTTTTTCACTGAGAGCATCCTGCTTATCATTTCCCATAGAACAATAATATTCCATCACAAACATATACCACACTTTATTGAGCCATTCCCCAACTGATAAGCATCCTTTGAGGTGATATTATTATGTCTATTTTGCAGATGAGAAAACTGCAAGAGGTTAGCTGAGTCCAGAGCTATTAAGTATCTGAGGTAGAATTTGAACCCATGTCTGACTCCAAGTTCAGAATTCTGTCCAGTGTATTATACTGCATCATTATACCCCTATCTGGGTAAATGACTAGCAAGTTTTCTGCATTAGTGAATGCTGGGGAGTTGTCTCCTTGTGTACAGAGAGGAAGGGGAGGCTCATATACCCAAAGTATCTCTTCCCATCCATTTATATGGAGAGCTTATATGTAAGTTAGGCATTCATTAATGAAGGACCACTTGAATTTTAATCATTCCTGTGTTCTGAGTAACCTTGAACAAATCCCTTCATCTCTCTAAGCTTCAGATGACTATACAATGAGAGTGTTGGTCTAGATGGTCTCTAAGGTCCTTCCCAGCTCTAACCTCCTAAAATTCTATATTGAAATTGTTTTTTGTCCTTTACCATCAGAGCTCTGCCTAGGGCTTGCCTGTGGTGGGTAATACTACAGACTAAGCACCACAGGAAGTGGGGAAAGAAAATTCTTAGGATTGAGAAAGAAGAGTAAGCGAAGCTAGGTGTGTGCAGTGATTTAGTCCCACCAGTTTAAAATGATTTTTCTTTGAAATGCTCCCAGGGGCTCACTGCTTCAGGGGAAACTCAGAAGTACAGTCCTGCCTTTTTAGGCCCAGGAATACCTTACAAGGCACATTATGATAAGTATGGAATAATTAATGGAGTAAGTACTTGTATTCTATTGTTATTCACATAATGTGATGAGATCCAAATGGGGAAAGAAGGAAGGAAAGGAAGGAAAAGAAGGAAGGGAAGGAAGGGAAGGAAGAAGGGAGGGAGGAAGGAAGGGAGAGAGGGAGGAAGAGAGGGAGGAAAAGAAAAAAGAGTACACAAAAAAGTTTAATATTTTTTCCATGAAGGATTTATGAGAAGTTATGAGCAAGAGTTGAATGGGACCTGATGGCAGGATTGCAATGGGTTATTTTATTATTTTTTACTTTTATTTATATCTCAAACTCTTAGCACTATATGTAATGGCATTTAATAAATATCAATGATTGAATGATTGATGCAATTGGAGGAAAGACTCAAATCAACTACCAATATATTCAATCAAGCAAAAATTCAATAATCATTTGTTAAGCGTTTACTTATAGGCTTTTGTGCTAAGTCCTTGGGATGTGAGAGGTTTGGAGGGGAGGAGTAAAAATACTCCTTACTCTCAAGGAACTTGCATTCTTACATTCTAATGGGGGAAAGGAGACAACACGAACATAAATAAGTATAAAGAGAATACCTACAGAGTAGATGGAAGGTACCATAGAAAGGAAGGCATTAGCATCTGAGGGGACTGTGAAAGGCCTCCTGCAGGCAAAGGCATTTGAGCTTTTTTTTTGAAAAAAAAAAAAAAAATAGGATTCTGAAACAGAGGTGAAGAGACCAAACTTTCCAGGAATGAAGGATAACCAGCACAAAGGGATAAAGGCAAGAGACAGAGTATACTATTTGAAAGATTGCAATTAGATCATTATAGCTAGAGAACAGAGCGTGTAAAAGAGAATGATATATAAGTTTTAAATGCTAGAGTTCATATTCAATCCTTAGAGTAAAGAAACATGGCCCCACATTTTCCTCTAGCTGCTAGGTCTAAATTATTTATCCATCCATTTCAAAGATAAATCCTAAAATTGAGAATTCAAAGTGACTTGAGAGGTAAGTTCAACCCTCCTTTCATTTTAAAAGTAAAGAAATTATGACCTGGAAATGCTGAATGGCCAAGGATTTCACAGAATAGGTTGCAAAACCAAGATTTGAACCTAGATTCTCTCACTCCTGAGGGAGCCAATTATTACACTTTCCCATACCATTCCTATGTAGCTATCTCTGCTACAAGCTTCTGTTCTTTCCTTATATGTTTTTTCCTCCTATTCTTGAAGGGCCTAGATTATTATAAACATACCATTATTATCTACATATTTTCAAGCCCACCATATCTTCCAACTGTTTCCAAAACAAAAGAAAAAGCCTGATAACCAATAGGTAACTCCCAGATTCACTATCACTAATTAACTTCATTCAAAATGACTGTCTTTCAATTTTATAAATGAACAAATAGATTCAAAGAGAACTTCTTATCACAGAGGAGTTTCTAAACTACTTGGTTTAATGGTGAGTTAGATAATAGCCTAAAGTAGTTAAGTGCTTAGTTTTGAGCTAGGGATATTGACAATAAATCCTGAAGAAGTTCAAAGGGAGACCCAAAGGGTGTGAAGAATCCTGGAAGGCTTCATAAAGGCAGTGACACAGAAACCAGATCATAAAGAGATGGAGTCCAGGTAAAAGGATTAGCCTTAAAAAAGAGGAAGAATCCCTCTCCCTCATCCCCTGCCTTAGAGGAAGGAATGATTTTGATGTGAGGAGCTTGGTCTAGCCAGCCTCTGGTGCAGCAGCTTGACAAGTTGCTGACAAGTGGAAGAAAGCTCTGAGTTTTAAATTTTAAATTAAAAATTTATTTCAATCTCCCAAGACTGAAGCTCATTTCACAAAGAGTAAAGGTCAGTTGTTTTAGAAAAATGATATACTTTTTACTTTGGCTCAGGTTTTAAAAAATGCCCACTTGATTGCTTCTGGATTAGATTTTGAGAAAAGCCTTTGGTCAGAAACCTTGACTCTTTTATGATGAGGTCTTTTCTTTAATAAAGGCACATTTGATGGGACTGATCACAGGGTTTAGTTGTGAACTCTGAAGCTCTGGACAAATTTAGATGTGTTCCATAAGCCCTGGTTTGGATGGCATCCTGAGGCTGCAAAGCCTCACAATAGTAACAGTTCCTCTTGGGATCTCGGCCCTCTCATCTCCAGCTTCAACATGGAAATCAGAGCAAGTTTTTCCATTTGTCATATCCTCTCCTAACCTCCTTGCCAACTTCTTCCCACCAAAGTTTCTCAGGCAACTCAAATATATTCTCTCACTTACGCACTTTGGTTCCTTTCCTAAATGTCCCAGTCACCTGTTACAGCCCAGAAATACAACAGAAATATGAGAGAAAATTGTTCCTAGAGATAGATTTTTTAAAAAACACAGATTCTCAACTTTTAACAAAAATTTATTGACTCTGGAGTCAAGAAACTTGGATTCAAATACTCTTTTGATGTTTCTACCTGTGGGACTTTGGGGAATTCACTTAAACTACTCTAGCCTCAAAATCCTCAATTGTAAAATGAGGAGATGGAGTAAGATACTTTCTAGCTCTGGGGTATATGATTTCATGATCCTATGATCATTGAACCTTATTTAAAAAAAAATTGACATAAACTGCTACATTAAACCCATATACAGATTACCCCCAATCCATGACATATCTCTTATAATAAAGTAAAACAATTAAGTAAAACTAATTATACAATGACCTCATCCGAAAGCACATATAACGTTCCATTTATGTAGCACCATCCCCCTCTACATACTCATTTTCAAAATTAACAAGAATCATTTTTTAAAAATTTCTTTCTCCTCACTTCACTGGGGGAAAAAAAACAAAAAAAACAAAACCAAGAAATTTCTTATAATATTCACAGTCAACCCTGTGGTGTTTGGTGGTATTGGTATTCATTTCCCATGAGCTGCATTTTCTTTGGACCTCTTCATATTGCCCTGACATGATTCCTTCCTTTTCCCCCCTTTTCACCTTCTTTTTGTATATTGTCTTCCCCTATAGATTATAAATTTCTTGAGAATAGGGATTGTCTTTTGTCTTTCTTTGTATCTCAGGACTCGACCATAATAAGTGCTGATGGATTGTTATAATCCTCAAGTTTTAGATCAGAAAATTGACGCTAAGAAATTTTTTCAAGATCACCTAGTTATTATATGGGTCTGAATGCAAGGTTTTATTTTTCTACGATGTAACATTGTCTCTCTATGTAATATCTGAAAGCTCAAAACATGTCATTGGGAAGAGTGACACATTAGCCAGTTGATACAATAATGGATATCAATTTCTTTGATTAACCCATTTCATAGAAAGGGCATATGGAACCATGAATTGAATGATACAGCTCAGATTCCAGAGAGATACTAAAGAGGAATGACTTAGCCATTTTGTAGCATTTAGATATAGTAGGACCAAAGGCCCCAGAATGGGCAAGTGGGAAGCCACCAAACACGAGATCTGGGAAGTAGACAAGAAATACTGAAAAGAGCACGTGCCCAGAAACCCCAAAAAATAAACATCTAGTCTAGGTAAACATTCTGGGAAATAGCCCTTTGTCTACAATTTATTATAAATACAAAAGATTAACATTCTTCCCCTCAGCAGTATCCCCATATAGACATAAAATGAGTAGCCATTTCTGCAGGCAATTTGAGGGGTGATGCAGGGTCCTACAATGATGAAAAAAAATGGATTTGTCCTTTGGTGCCTGAAATTTCCCCCAATAAAGCCACTCTTCTGGGTTAATGCAACTAATGCAAATGTTACCTGGAAAGGGTATCATTAAATAATAATAACTGATGAAACAAATAACCCACCAAATGATAGCAGCTGACATTTATATAGCATTCTGCTCAGATTACTTCACATAAACTTCTTAATACTCTGAGGGAGACACTTCCCTCAGATATTATGAAATTTTATATTTATGGAAACTGAGTTTCAGAGAGATCAAATGGTTTTGTTCATGTCATAGAAGTAGCATGTTTCAGAGGAAAGGTTTCCTCTGTCCCATATTATAGAAGGCCACAGACAGTGGAGAAACTCTGGGTGAGGTATAAGGCCCTTCAGCCCAGAGGGAGCCTGCTGACAATGTCTGGTTGGGCTCCCCATCTGCCCTAAGGCCTCTCAGCCTTCCTGAGAAGTCAGGGGACAATGACAACCTGTGTTGTGATTGAAGCAGAGTGATACCAGGTGACAAACTACGTACAATAGCAAGTTGTTTTTGTGGTCCCATATGTGTGGTATATACTTAGTGCATGCCCAGTGTTATTTTGGTTGCATAAGGGTATGAGGGTATAAAAGGGGGAAAGACCTTGAAGTAAATGGACTCCATATTTTAACCATTCTCGGAAGTCTCCCCTCATCACTTCTCCACTAAGACGATATGTTTTATCCACCCTGGTGTGGGGGCTCTAGAAAGCACAGTACGTATTGTCACCCCAACCGGGGTCTACAAAGCAGGACACAATTCCACGCTATCTTTTGTGTTCTAGTGCCTTCTACACTAGTCCAAAGGCAGTAGAATATCATGGAAAGATTATTGAATTTGAAGTCTCAAATTTGAATCCCATGAAAGCTTAGGTAAATCAGTTCATCTCTCTAGACCTCAGTTTCTTTATCGGAAAAAGACTGGCTTCACACTAGATCCCTTCTGAACTTGAAGTTCAAAGATTGTATACTCTTTTAAAAAAAAGATGAATATAGTCAGTATCTGGCAGATTGAAACACATTCTGGTAGAGTAGAAAAATTAATCAATATACATTTATTAAGTGCCCACTATGCTAAGTTCTGGGGATATAAAAATAAATAAAAACCAGTTCCTGTCCTTAAGGGGTTTATATTCTATTGAAAGAGATATGCAAATAAATATATACAAAGCAAGCTATATACAGATTAAATTAAAAAATTAATTAATAGGGAGAAGACACCAAAATTAAGAGGGGCAAAACTGAGATGATTTAGAATCATATGTGGATTAGAACCCTAGTTCTGCTACTTACTGCCTATATGAGTTTGAGCATATCATTTGGGGGATGGGGGGAAGATCTCAGTGTCCTTATCTGTGGAATGAGTAAATTCAACTGATTGGTCCCTAAGGTCCCTTCCAAATGCCATGGATCCCAAATAATAGTCATCTAGTTTTTGCTTGAGTAGTTCCACTAATGAAGTATAGTCACCACCTGGTATATCACAGAGACTCAAGTGACGGTGACACAGGATTTTAAGTTTGATTATAAAATGAGATGGAAGTGGGATCTGTAGGAAGATAATGGAGGTGTAAGAAGCATTTTCTGGGTGAGGTTTTGTAGTGAAGATCCCTGAGTAAAAAAAGCATCTACCTGGGGGAAATTGAAGGATTAAAATAAGGGAGGTGGGGGTTTGTTGGAGTCATTAATTCAGTTTTCAGTAGGAGTATATACACTTTAAAAATAAGCTAACATCATAAATCAAGGCTGATTTGTTGTTTTGCTGATTGTCTAGACTTAAGAAAGTGATAGAGAAAATGCTAATAATGCCGATTAAATGCATTTTTTCATTTGTTTGTTTTTCATAGAATTAATTGGTAAACATTTCCAGTACAATCCTGTTTTGTTTTGTTTTGTTTTGTTTTGTTTTCCTGTGGCTGGGGTTAAGTGACTTGCCCAGGGTCACACAGCTAGGACTCATTAAGTGTCTGAGACCAGATTTTTACTCGGATCCTCTTGAATTCAAGGCTGGTGCTCTATCCACTGCACCACCTAGCTGCCCCCAGTACAATCCTGAAAGAGCAAAAATTTTGTGGAAGTTAGTGAATCTTATGGCAGTGCAGGACTTAGTTAAGTCATATTTAACCTCTGGTCAGCAAACAGGATCCCGATCATAGGATTTTTAGACCACTATCAGTACCTGTAGCTCAACTGTCCATTGGTCCTAGTGTTCAGAGAGATCCTCTTTTCTTGGAACTGCTTAATTTGACTATGTCTCTACTTAAGCAGGGGGAAGAATTTTGAAGCTGATTCTGCACAAACCTCAGTAACCAAGTTACTGCCAGGCTAGGAGTAAATCAATCCGCATAATAACGTTTGTCAGTATGCGAAGCCATTTTGCTTGGACAGTGCAAATTCACTTTATGACATAAAATGCTGTTTATTTGTTTTGGAAAAACACTGAACTATGGCCTGCCATTTAGTGCTTAAAACTCCATTTCAGAAAAGCTTTGGTGGTAATTCCTTGATGGAGGCAGTAGGGATACAATTTGCAGAGTGAGAATGGTATGCAGTATCTGCTATGGCTAAAGACTTAGCCATATGTTAGCCAATGTCTGCAGCAAGGAAAATTTTTAAAATTCATAAATTATGTTTCTGTTTGCATTCCTGTTCTTAAAGTTCATTGTTTAAGTAGGATTTTATGCTTTGATTGACAAGGTTGCTGTACAAAAATGTTGGCCAAGTTTGCCTGAAGTGGAACTTTGAGTAATTTGTGCAATTTTGCATGGCACAGTGATTTTTAGGAAGCATATGTTGCATTACAGCAAAATTGCCTGTATTCTCCTCCATTCTCTAGTTCTACCCCTGAATGAACCAGGTCAGTTCTATACTACATTCTGCTCACCATCCTCTTGTTGTTTTTCATGATTACCAGTAATACCACCATTCATCTCCACTCACTCCTACTCATGTGCCTCTGACTGGAGCTAGAGGAAGTCTAGCTCACCAGAATGACTATTCCAGACCATTTCTTTTCTCTACAAGCCTCCCACCAGTCATATGACTACACACACACACACACACACAACTTCTTAAATGAGAACTTCACCTCATACTTCAAAAAATAAATGACATTTTCCTCAACATCACCTCTTCTCCTTTAAAATTATATCCCCTGAAGTTATCTCCCACTATGTCCTCTTTCACTCTAGCCTTGAAGAGAAGGTGGCCCATCTCCTTGCCCTTGAACCCTCTTGCTCATGAACCCATCTTGTCTTTCCCAACAGATTGCCCCCACTATTAGTCACCTTATCTCTGTCTCTCCTCTCTCAGCTTCTGTCTCTCCTCTTCAATCTTCTGTACTAATGGTTCTTTCCATGCTGCCCACATTCCACTGTAATCTACCTTCATCATTAAAACAAACCTTCACTTGCCTCAATCATGCCCACCATTTATTGTTCTATATTCTCTATCCCTCCTTTTCTCAGATAAACTTGAAAAAGTCATATACGTTCAGTGCTTTCACTTCCTCTTTTCTAAACCCTTATGTCTTGCCTTTGACCTAATCATGTGACAGAAATTTTTCCATTTAAAGTTACCTGTGACTTCTTCATTGACATTGAGATTTTGTGATGGTAAATTAGTCTTCTTTCATCTCAGTGCTTATCTAGCCTCTAGGCATTGAATGAACATTACCTTAGACAAACTAAAATCTTGGAAGATATTAATTTAGAAAGTCCAGGTCACCCACTGTTCCCTAGCCAATGCCAGTCATCTGGATTTTTTTTCTTGCCACTGAATTTTGATGACTTTGGAAGAGAGTGTGACTGACAAATGTTCTCATTTCTGACTCCCTCAGATCCAATTCTCAAGCCAGTCAAGACATCATTCTGTGATGTCATTGGTCCTCTTCAAGCATGAAGGATGAACAACAACAACAAGCTGTGAATTAAGGGCACCTACCAGTTCAGTTAACAAGACTTTCTCCTTTTCCTATTGTCTCATGATTCATGCCTATTTTCTCATGATTCACTCAGCAGACTAGTCCTCTTTGTTATTCATCTTTAATGTTTAATAAGTGAGTAGTCTTTAGAGCATTGTACTTGGACTACTTAAGTAAAATGGAGAAGTCATTAACTTTATCTCATTCTCAACAGACTGTAAATCTCTCCAGTCAAAGAGCAGGAGAAAGGGTATTACAGAGGAGAAGGGTTCTAAAATGCTTTGGGCATCCCAGGATGGAGCCATATAATGGGATGAAATCTGAGATCTTTGTTTTGAAGGAAAATCAGTTCCTCTAGTCCTTAAGATTCTTGTGAATAGAGATTTGTTTCGTTCATTATTTTTGTATCTCTAATCTCAAGCACAGTGCTTAGCACATATTAGACAGTTACTTGATATTTGCTGATTCATTAATTCTATTTCTCATTCAAACACTTAGAGCTAGTTTCCCATCCAAGTCCCTCACTCTACTCTCCATTTTCCAATCATTTCTTCAACTTCAGCCAAGTAATCTTTTTAATGCATTATTTGAATCAGATCACTTCTTTTTTAAAACACCTTTAGTATTTATCCATTCTCTATCAACTGAAATATAAATTCCTCACCCTGTCATTCAAAAACCTCCATGGCATAATCCAGATTATGTTTTGAGCCCTTTCTCACATTACTCTGCTCCATAGATCCTCCCTTCCAGCCAAACCTCTGTGTTTTTGTTCTTCATTTTCCCATTTCTTTGTTTTTTCTCTCCCCATATCTCACAACTGGACGAGGCTTGGTTGCTTTCTTCTCATTGATTTCCACATGTTGAAACATCTCCCTTTTGTCCTGGTTATATTCAAGGATAATATCCTACATCTGTCTTCACCATTGAAATAAAAGGGACCTCTACTTTCACAGATACCTTGTAATACTTTGTCTGGACTTCTTCTGAACTAATCATCTTCTCTTTTATGTGATATGCATGCAAATCTCATTTCTTCTTTGTATATTACAAACTCCTGGAGAGCAGATTCTGTTCCCTAATTAATTGCTAAATCAAAATTATTTATTTACCATCTATTGTGTTATAGTAGATACATAGTAGATACTGAGGATACATAGACAAAAATAAGAATTGTTTTCAACAGCTCTTTCCTATCTTTTCTTTTTCCATTTTTCTCTTCTTTCCTTCCTTCTTTTATAATAGGAAACTAACAAATATCTATTGAATTGCTTTATAGGATTTAGAGCTGGAAAGAATACTGTGCATGAAATATATACATCATAATCAACAAACACAAGGCTTTTAAAAAAAAATTTCAGTATTTGAAATATTGGGTTTTAGGAAAACTCAGTCCAGATACCATGTGGGCCAGAGACATGGTCTATCTATCAGATCTAAGAATTATAGGATTATATAAAGTAATAGCAATGTTGTGGGATGATCAGCTGTGAATGACTATTATTCTCAGCAATACAATAATCCATAACTACTCTGAAGGACTTATAATGAAAAAATGCTTTCCCTACCCAGAGAAAGAAATGATTGGATCTGAATACAATTTGAAGTATACTTTTTTAAACTTTATTTTATTTTATTTTTGAGGTTTGGGAGAGGGAGGAAGGATCTATGTTTTCTCTTACAACATGATTTTTATGAGGGAAAAAAATAAAAGTCAGTCCGAGCGGGGGGGGGGGGAGGGGAGAAAGAATTAATTAAATTAAAATTAAAATCAGGAAATGATCTTAACTGTCCTCTAGTCCAATTCACTCAGTCTACACATGAGGAACCTGAGGTTCTAAATGGTTAGGTAAGCCATCAGATCTCACACATATTGTCAATAGCAGAGCTGGGAAATGAACCTTTTATTCTATAGCTAGTTCTTTGCCTTTGTTCTAGTTTTCAAATACCCCAGTATTACCAGGGACATTTCTCTAACTCTATAAGTAACTAGTTATAAAACATTATTGTTTAAAGTAAAATTTCAGGCTTTTTCTTCAGTGTAATACTCTGAAGAATATGTCAGGCATTGAATGAATGATAATCAGAAAGTGAAACATCAAAATCAGAATGACAATTAACTAATCAGTGGTATATCATAGTGAACCAGGAAAAAAGTACAAAGGTAGACCAATAGGAATGCTGAGGATATAAAGCCACACTAACACATCCTTCTTTCACTTCCTAAGAACTGGAATACTTTTCTAACAAGAGGTCTCTATAGAATTGAGAATGGAGCCCCACTTCTGTGCCTCCATTTAGTCTCTTTAGGGAGAAGTACATAAGCAATATTACACAATTCTATCTCCACATAGTCCCTCTTCCTTTATCCGCTTGCTAGGCCCTATAACTGTTCTCAAATACTTCTTGTTGCTGACACTGTCACCAAGCCTATTCATTTCTTCTGGTGACTAAATGAATTGCATTTGGCCTGAAGGGTAAAGCAGCAGTCCTCCCCCCCCCCCCCCCAACTCAGCTTATATTAGTGACACAGGTAAGATTAAGAGTATTTCTGTTCTCTCTTAGAAGCAGTAAGTTGAGAAATGGTCTCCAAAGAGAATCTGTGAGAATCAATTAATGGTCCCAGATGCTTCTAATAAATTCTTCAGTGGAACACTAGAGAAAGCTAAGTCAGCAACTCCCAGACTGATTTGGGTGTAAGTGAAATTTATTCAAGTAGCAAAATCCCCAAGCTCTACTGGATCCTGGTTTTATCCGCAGAGTCATTTTTTTAATTATTGTTAAGAGAATGAATCCAGTTATGAAGAAATGAGTTGGCATTGATATTTGGATCTTAATGTTAAAAGGAGGCATAGGGAATGTTTGCCCAATGACTGCTTTGCCTCTAAGGGCTGGCAAAGAGCTGTTATTTTCTAAGGACTAGAGCATATATTTACCTAAGAGTTTTAAGGTATACTGGTAGCAGAAACATTATTATCACACTCATTTTTTTTTTTTTAAATGGATAAGGGAACTAAAGCTTAGAGAAGTTAAATCTCCTGAGAGCAGGCACTCTTTTGATTTCACCTTTGTTTTTCTAGTGTTTAGCACAGAGTAGGTAGTTAATAAATTATTGTGGACTAAACGATTTCTTAAGCCCTATTTGACTGATTAAGAACACACTAGTGATAAGCATCAGAGAAAGAATCTGAACCCAGGTTTCTCTCAGTTTATAGAGCAATGGTCTTGGGGCCATTTGAAGGCCATAGGATCATACCTAGAGAGTCAACAATAATCCACACTTGGAAAGTCATTGCTCTTGAGTCCCTGAGATTTCTGGGAGGTATTCAGGATAGCAAAAAATACTTTGGATTTGGCATCATATCAGTGCATTTGAATCCAGTCTTTGCCATTTATCTCTCTGTACAACATGTTTGAGTAAAGAACTTCTGCAAGACAAGGATGTTTTTACCTTGGCATTTTCCATCCTGGGTTCTTGAAGTATTTAACAATCATCCCTCACAACCATCCTAAATCTTGATGCCCCACCATATATTTCCTGTTGACCATAATGTTCACTTCCATATGACTATGTGTCCATGGACAAGTTACATTACATTTCTTTGCGTCATGTGTAAAATGAGGACAATAATATTTATACAATCTTTCACCAAGCATTGTGTTGAGTACAGAGGATGCAAAACAATCCTTATTCTCAAGGAACTTACATTCTAATGAGTATACAATACGTAAAAGTTTGTTCATAGAGTATGCAGAACTCCGTCATTGGCCATTTTAGCATTTCTACAAGTCCCTTCATTAGCCTTGGATTTTAAAAATAAACATTTTATTTTGTAGAGGTTGTTTTTTCAGGTTGTGAATTATCTGGAATATTGATTATCTTCTCTTTGTCTTCCCCTATGCAAGGAGATCATAGGATGTTAGATTTGGAAGCTGGAAGGTATATTAGAGGTCATCATGTCCCACCCTCTCATTTTACATGTTATCTGAACACCAGAGATATTAGTTTGCCCAGATTCACACAGATGAGCCAAATATCTGATGACAATTTGATGGTCATAATTTATGACTCATTTCCAGGAAAACAAAAACTTTGGAGGAAAGTTGATATATTATGAAAGAGGGTACTTAACCAGTCAATCTGCTAAAAAGCTTTATGAGAAAGGATTTTGGCTAAAAGGGTTTTGGTTTTTAATTTACTTTTTAATTTTTTAAGCACGAAAAGAAAAGGATTAACTTTTTCCTCTCTACCCTTACCAACTGAGAGTGACCTTCATTTGTTATCATATTTCACTTGTACCTAAAAAATATCACATAATACAACGGTGAAAGATTATCAGGATTGATTTGAATCAAAGTGTTGCCACTCTCAACTTGGGAAGGGTAAATGTTAAAACAGTGTGATCTAGGGCCAATTGTCTGAACTTGGTTAGTTTTTTTGTTTGGTTGGTTTTTGGTGTTGGGGGGTATTTCACTATCAGACATGCAGCTAGAAGCAAGGCCAGAAGTGATGGCTGATCAATGTAATATCTCAATATGAAACTCCTGGGGTTGTTACATTTTCCTGCAAAAATCAAACCCAATTCAACTCCAGTAAAAAGAGGAAGCATCAACCAACCCTCCTTTCATCTGAAGTGCTTTCATCCCTCTTCATGTCTTATTTTTCAAAAATCAATTCTTAAGGATCTAGGGTGTGTTAAACACAACACCTTTCATCCTAGGTTGTTGAGGTACTTCTCTATCACAGTTCCCTTGAAACCTTTCTCAACAAAGCATTTATTCTGTGAGTGTCTTGCAAGTGATGCCAACTTGTAGAAATCCAAGAAATGAAATCCTACTAGAAACTCAGAAGCTCTGAGATATCCCCCGATTAGACCAACAGAACTCTGCATGAATCAGAGCATACTGCTTTGTGGTACTATTTTCTTCATCCTTAAAAATCCTTTTTTTTATTGTTAAAGTTTTTTTTTTTTAATTTCCAAAACATATGTAAAAATAAATTTTAGCATTGACCCTTGTGTTTTAAGTAATCCAATATATGTTTAAACATGTGCAATTCTTCTATATATATTTCCACATTTATCATACTGCACAAGAAAAATCAGATCAAAAAGGGGAAAATGAGGAAAAAACAAAAAACAAAAAAGCAAGCAAACAACAACAAATGTGAAAATACTTTGCTGTGATCCATATTCAGTTCCCACAGTCCTCTCTCCAAATATAGATAGTTCTCTTCATCACAGAACCTTTGGAACTGATCTGAATCATCACATTGTTGAAGAGAGCCACATCTATCAGAATTGATCATCATATAATCTTGTTGTTGCCATGTGTAATGATTTCCTGGTTCTGCTCACTTCACTTAGCTCCAGGCCCCTCTAAAACTATTTTGTTGGCCATTTCTTACAGAACAATAATATTCCATAACATTCATATACCACAATTTATTCAGCCATTCTCCAATTGATGGACATCCACTCACTTTTCAGTTTCTTACCACTACGAAAAGGGCTGCACAAACATTTTTGTACATGTGGGCCCCTTTCCCTCCATTATGATCTCTTTGGGATACAAGCCCAATAACACTGCTGGATCAAATGGTATGCACAATTTGATAACTCTTTGGGCATAGTTCCAAATTGGAGAGCCATGTACTTTAGAGAAATATTTGGATCAAAGAATAATATACTCATTCCTTCCACAAGCAATTATCAAGCATTTATTTTCTGTGTTTCAGGTACTATGTATGCAATGATTAAAAACAAAACTATGCATCTCCTTAAGGAGTTTACAGTTTTGTGGGAGAACAATGTGTACAACTGTAGGCAGATTTATTTTTAAACATACAAAGTAATATTGTGGAGAGGTTTAACAATAGAGATGGGGGGGGTCAGAAGAGGCCTTGTGTAGAAGGAGATGGATCATCAGCTCACTCTTTGAAGAAAGGTAGATATTCTAAGAAGCGAGAGATAATAAGCATGAGAGATAATCTAAAAAAGGCATAGAGATAGGAGATGGAATATCTTATACCAAAGAAACAAAAGTGAACAAAAATCCCCACAAGAATTAGAATTTTGGCTAGGAGGGAGAATGAGTGAAAGGCAGTAATATGCAATAAGGTTGGAAAAGTAGGCTGGAATTCAATTGTAAAGGGCTTTAAGTGTTGTAGAGAAAGGTTTGTATTTTATCCTAAAGGCAACAGAGAACCCCTAGAGCTTCTTGAGCAAATAATAAAAGATTTGTAAATGGAAGAGACCTGTAAGAACAGCAGAAGCTTGCTGTAATTTTGGTACAGGAAGATGAATAACATGGGTATAACAGATCTTCAGCATTATGGAGAGATGCTCTGTATTTCACCACACCCCTGGACATAAATTGATCCTCCATCTCATCTAACCTCTGTAGAGTAAATAATTCAAACTTTATTAGTTTTCTAGTCATGACATAAAGCAAGGCATTCTCACTTCGGGTGCCTTCCCAAGTTGTTAGAAGAAGCATTCTCCATGGGCAAATCAGCCCATTCATAGACTTTTCTTCTCAGAATATGGTGGCCTATTCAATAATCTAGGATTTTCCCAGAATCTAAGCCTAACTGGGATTTTACCATTGTTGAAATTCCTTCTTTTCATGTCCTATTAGAATTTCCTCTTTGAGGTGCAATGCAAGCAAGAATAGTGAAAAGCACACAAAACTCATTGTCAGAAAGATGATGGTTTTCCAGCTCTGTCATATATTAGGCTTCCAAACAATGGCTGAGATGGGGTTTCTTCATCTGTAAAATGGGAATAGCAATAGTCCCATTCTCTTTCTCAAATATGATTGTGAAGATTCAGTGGAATACTGAATGATAAAGAGATTCTATACTGTCAAACACTATCTAAATATCAATTATTGCTCTGACTCTCCTCATAAACCCTTCATATTTTATTGACATAAAATTTTTTTCCAAATGTTAACTCAACATTTCTCTTCTCTTCTCTATATTCATCTGGTTTATCTTAATTTTAACCTAAAAAGTATTTTTCAGGCTGTTATATGGAGCCAATGCTCACATTTAAACCAAATAAATGGTTTAAGAAATGATGATCCAAAAGAAAACTTTATAATCCACAGTCTGTCTTATTTTCTTGTCCACTACAGGTTAACCCCCTTTAAGGGAAACCTAATATGATATGACATTGTAGAATTCAGAAATCTGAATTTTTGTCCTTTTACAAAATGAATATGTATTGATATTTTTAAATGTTATATCATTTAGATTTCCTCTTGTCCCTTCACTGGCTTTGGTAACTGATTTTCCACTCTATTCGTGAACATGGGAGAAGATTGCAGCCATGGGAGAACCTTTTAAATGCTCTTTGTAGTTCACTGTAACAAGTAGCAAGAGGCTCATTCAGCAACCTTAAAGAGAGCATAAGTACCTGAAATAAAAGTTTCAAATTCAAAATAATCTGTCTTGCTGCCCTTGTGGGTCTTAGAGACAATCCTGTTTTGTAACATCTTGATGAAATCCCTTCCATTCTGTGACCATGACAAGACCCAAGCAGGGTCTCACTTCCCTGATATAATCTTTCAGCAATATCTGTGGATCTGTTTACCATGGTACAGAAACCACTGAGTACAGTGAGAAGTCCCAATTCTGCCACTTTTCAGTTGTATTATCTAAGACAAAATCAACTTCCTTTTTTGGATCTTGTTTTTTTCCTCTGTAAAATGAATTGATAGGACTATATGCTCTCTAACTAGGATCCCAGCTCTAATAAGCTATCATTATTCCAATAGACAATATGGTTTCATGGATAAAGAATCATTCTCAGAATCAGGAAAATCTGAGTTCATTATATCCCTGCATCTGCTGACTATGTGATCTTCAGAAAATCACTAACCTCTTGCCCTAAGCAATATTCTAAGACTTTAGATTCAGAATAAGTATTAATATGCATTGGCAAATGGGGCTCTCTCATTGGGAGTTCTAAATGCCAATGATGTCGGGCCTAGTCCTCCATTTCCCCTACTCCCCCCTCCCTCCCCCCCCCCCCCGCCAAAAAGAAAGAAAATATATTAGTCCTCCTTCCCCTCCTTTTTATTTTTAATCTTGATGAATTCTTCCTTTTCTTCTCCTTCCCATCTTTCCACTTGGTATGTTACAACAAGAACTCAGTTAACCCACAGGAGTTGGTTTAGTATTTCATCTGTCAAAGGGAAGGAAGTGTTCTCTAGGAGCTTCTGAGGCCTTAATTAAATATGACTCGGGCTGAGCAGCAGCCCATAATAAAACTTTTATTAAAAAACACAGATAAGATACCACGTTAATCAGGAAAGCCACATCTTGCCCTTGCTCTCCTTAATGGACCAAATTACTCATTAGATCATTAGAACCAATGAAGACCTCTCCCATCATTAGATTTCTATCCTGCCTCCTCCCCCACCCCTAATGCAAAACCTTTATGAGTCACCTTCCATTTTAGGAATTAATAAATTTATTCTTATTTGATTTGTTATATAATTTTCCAGAAAAGGGCATTTTACTTTACTGAGGAATTTCAGAAGGCTCAATGGAATAAAGGAGGCCAGCAACACCAAATTAGCAGCCTCGCTTCATCTAAGGGGTTGATTTACAGTCTTTCACATGCTTTGAAGCACAACAGATATGATGGCTCTGGGAAAGAGCACTAAATCTCAGCTCCCTTGCCACGTGGGTGACAGTAGCTGCTTAAGTGGCGTCTGATTTGTGAGACTGGCGGAGACTTCCATTCCACACCTCTGTCATCTCTCAACCAGGGATTTGATTTCCAAAAGAGCTTCTCTTCCCTTCCTATCCCCTGCACCCTACTTTTAATAACATTCTACATTTTCCTGATGCCATTCTTCAAAGACCGTGAGGAGTTCCATGGATACTTTCTCATTTATTACTATAAAGCAGGTGGGAATGAGCAGTCGTTTTTGATGATGAGTAGAGAAGTCTCTGGAAGGAACTTGTCCAGAGAAACCCTAATGAAAACTGCCTATTTTGCTGAATTCTCCACTTTAAGATTTCAGCTGGTTGTGAACCTCATCCAAAGTATCAGTGCTGATGTAGCATGGTATAGTGTAGAGATGCCAGATCCTTCTGAGAACCAGATTAAAATAAAATTGGGGAAAATTTAACAAAATAAATAAAAACATAACAGAATGCAAATAATGTCAATATAGTACCTCCAGGAATGCTTATGTATGGTTTAGTGCCACCCTCTCCTCATTTTCTCCCACACACTGGTATATGATTTTGATGCCACTGGAATGGTGGAAAACTGGATTTGGAGCCAGGAAGAACTAGGTTTAATTCTGCTTCTCATAATTTTTAGCTACGTGACCCTAGACAAGTCATTTAATTGCTGTATGACTCAGTACCCTCTTCTCATAAAGAATTGAACATTCTTTTCTAATGCTAAATCTATGAAACTGTGATTACCTCATTATTCCTACAATCAAATACAGCCTTCCCTATTTTTCTCTTAATGAAATTCATAACCGGACTCTAGACTATTTTTCCAGACTTGTACCTCTGAGAATTCTACAATCCAACCAAATTGGTCTTCTTGTCATTTCTCATTTGTGGCACTTCATCTCCTACTTCCTTGTCTTTTCATGAGCTGTTTTCCAAGTGTCAAATATATTTCTTCTTCACCTGTCTATTTTTCAAAGCTCAACTTAAGCATCACTTTGTATGAGGCCTTTCCCAATCTCTACCCACCCTCCAGTTGCTAGTGTTTTTTTTTTCTAAAAAAAAAAATATTATGAAAAAAAATTACAAATGAAGGTGGCCTAGCTGTACCAGATCTAAAACTAAAAGCAGTAGTCATGAAAACCATTTTGTACTGGCTAAGAAAGAGAGTAGTCAATCAGTAGAATAGGTTAGGTTCACGGGACAAAATAGTCAATGGCTATAGCAATCTAGTGTTTGGCAAACCCACACACCCCAGTTTTTGGGATAAGAACTCATTATTTGACAAAAACTGCTGAGAAAATTGGAAACTAGTATGGCAGAAACTAGACTATACCTAACACTATATATCAATATAAGGCCAAAATAAGTTCATGATCTAGATATAAAAAATAATATTATAGACAAATTAAAAGAATATAGGATAGTTTACCTCTTAGTTCAGTGGAGAAAGAAGGAATTTGTGACCAAAGAAGACCTAGATATCATTATTGATCACAAAATAGAAAATTTTGATTACATTAAGTTAAAACATTTTTGTACAAACAAAACTAATGCAGACAAGATTAGAAAGGAAATAATAAACTGGGAAAACCTTTTTTACATTCAAGGGTTCTGATAAAGGCTTAATTTCTAAAATATATAGAGAATTGACTCAAATTTATAAGAATTTAAGACATTCTCCAATTGATAAATGGTCAAAGGATATGAACAGACAATTTTTAGGTGAAGAAAGTGAAACCATTTCTAGTCCTATGAAAAGGTACTTTAAATCATTATTGATCAGAGCAATGCAAATTAAGACTACTCTGAGATACCACTATACACTTCTCAGATTGGCTAAGATGACAGGAAAAGATAATGATGAATGTTGGAGAGGATCTGGGAAAACTGGGACACTGATGCATTTTTGGTGGATTCGTGAATGATTATAGAATGGAACCATTCTGGAGAGTAATTTGAAACTATGCCCAAAGCGTTATCAAACTATGCATCCCCTTTGATCCAGCAGTGTTATTACTGGGCTTATATCCCAAAGAGATCATAATGGAGGGAAAGGGACCCACATGTGCAAAAATGTTTGTAGCAGCCCTTTTCTTAGTGGCAAGAAACTGGAAAGTGAGTGTATGCCCATCAATTGGAGAATGGCTGAATAAGTTATGGGTATATGGATGTTATGGAATATTATTGTTCAGTAAGAAATGATAAGCAGGATGATTTCAGAGAGGCCTGGAGCCACTTACATGAACTGATGCTAAGCAAAATGAGCAGAATCAAAAAATCATTGTACACAATAACAAAATTATACGATGATAAATTCTGATGGAGATGGCTCTCTTCAATAACAAGATGATTCAGACCAGTTCCAATGATCTTGTGATGAAGAGAGCCATCTACACCCAGAGAGAGAATTGTGGGAACTAAGTGTGGTTCACAACATATCAAGTTCACTCTTTTTGTTGTTTGCTTGCATCTTATTTTCTTTCTCATATATATATATATATATATATATATATATATATATATATATATTTTTTTTTTTTTTTAATTTGATTTGATTTTTCTTATGCAGCAAGATAATTGTATAACTATGTATAGTTGCCATCTAGGGGAGGGGGTGAGGGAAGTGGAGGAATTGGAACACAAGATTTTTTAAGGATTAATGTCAAAGAATTATCCATGCATATGTTTTGAAAAATAAAAAGCTTTAATAAAAAGTCAAAATTTATCATTATTGTATATCATATCATATGTATATATATCATACATTCAAGTGTGCTTATATATGTATGTGCAGGCATACATCTATATGTATACATATAAGTGTATTGTACATGCATACACACTTATGCATGCAAACAAACATCTATAAGGCAAAAACATTTGAACTTTTAAGTGTTAGAGAGAAGGGTTTTTATGTTATCCAAAAGGTAACAAGGAATCCCTGGAGTTTCTTGAGTAAATAATAAGGGATTTTTTTAAGTGGAATAGGCCTATAAGGATAGTGGAAGCTTTTTGTAATATTGGTGCAAGAGAATAAATAACATAGATATAATGGGTTTTCAACATTATCCCAAAATGGAAAGGGCCACCACAAGAGACTTTCCCTCCCTTTCACTTCTTCTGTTTGGGCATTAGTCAATATTGGTCGTATTGTTTGCTGGTTATGTTAAATAGTGACTCCTATTTTCTATGGATTGGACAAAATGGCTACACAGATCCTCTCCATTTCTGAAATTCTGTGATTTTATGATTCCAGCCTTATCATATAGACTCTTTATAAATCTTACTTCAGTCTCAATCCTGATTTATCCTTATCTTACAATATCCCTTATCACAAACCTACCTCACTTAGGTAAGAGGTGTGTGTGTGTGTGTGTGTGTGTGTGTGTGTGTGTGTGTGTTTGAAGAGAAACAGAAACAGAGAAAATATTTAAATTCTTACAACATGGGAAACCTTACCCGGCCCAGACATGGAAAGGATTGACAGATTGATAGCTCTTTCTTGATTCTTGGTTTTGTAGCGTTTTTGCCTTTGAATCTTAAATACCTAGCACTGCCTAGCATATGGAATGCACAATGCATTGTTTTGTTAATTGACTATCAATTGATTATAAGATTTCATTTCTACTGCATTCCCACAGCAATGACCACAAGGTAATGTTATAAGGACTGTTACTGTAGCAGATGGGATAATGGGGATGAAATGTATTTCATCCTACTACCACATATGGCTTTGATTTTTTCCCTATGCCTATGCCTCAATATCTTGAAGGCCTTTCATTCCTGATAGTGTCAGTATGTTGTTGTCTATTTAAAATATTGTTTTTAAATGTTTATGGGGGTCAATGTTTAAATTCCGAAGACATGCACAATACTGAGAGCTATCCAATTCTCAATTTATGATCCTATGGCTCCATTTTGACAATAATAATAGCAGTTAGTATTCCTATAATGATTTATGTTTTGCAAAGTCCTTCCCAAACATTATCTCATTTTATCCTTATAACAACTTTGGAGATAAGTATATTAATATCTTGATTTTATAGACAAAGAAACTCAGTCAGATAGATGTTAATTAAGTGTCTTATCCAGAATTCTACATCTACTAAGAGTATATAAGACTTGATTTAAACTCAATTTTCTTGACTTCACCTATAGGCCATCAGTCATTGAGTTAATTAGCATTTATCAAGTTCCTACTATATTCTAGTGACTATACTAAATGCTGAAAATACAAAGAATGACAAAGCAAAATAAAATAGTCCCTGTTCTCAAGGAGTTCATGATCCAATAAGATGTAATTGAGGGGGAAGCTAGGTGGTGCAGTGGATAGCGCACCAGCCTTGAAGTCAGGAGGACCAGAGTTCAAATCTGGTCTCAGACACTTAACACTTCTAGCTGTGTGACCCTGGGCAAGTCACTTAACCCCAGCCTCAGGGGGAAAAAAAAAAAAAGATGTAATTGAGGAAAGCAGACACAAAATGGGCCATTCAGTATATTTTTTCAGAGATATGATATGAGTTCTGACATATGGTAGCCATAGGTAGGAAATGATTTATCTATTTTGGTCAACTTCCTCTTTGATTTGGAAGCATAATCATTTGTATTTCAGACAGGTAGCATTGGGTTTAGATCTAGGCAGAATAATATAGGTTTAAACTAACTTCCTGAAAAATTCCCTATTTTAACTAAATCATTTTAACATGATTGTGTTGACAAATAGAGTATTTTAAATAGACAATAATTTTTAATCATTCTACCCCATACATCAAAATATCTAGCATTCTTGCTATATTTGCATCTGTTTTATGCAATTAGGTTTTAATACAAGAGTACCTGGAACACAGAAATGAGTCAAGGAGCTTTATGATAATCAATAAAAACAATATGCATGTAACCGTGCTTTGGTACAGCATTTTCAATAATTATTAAATTAATAATTAATTTTTATTTCTACTTCTGGGACTTTTTGGCACACCCTTTTTCTCCTTAGCCAAATATTTTCTATTCTTTTGTCTATAGATCCTTATTTGATACACTATTTTGTATATGGAGAATATATAAACTCAAAATTAGCTTACATGTGGGGATTGGGGAGATGAAATCATTGGTGTTTTCATCTTTTGACAGTGTGTGTGTGTATGTGTGTTGCCTTCTGCTGGGAAAGGTGAAATAAAAGCTTGTATCTAACAGAAAGCTGGTAGTGCTTTGCAAGCAATTCATATGCCATTGTGAAGCATTTGAGCCAATCATTGTGGATCTTATTCAAGCCCATTACTTTCCAGTCTTGCAAAGGAGATAGTGTTGCACTCACCTCCCTTGATGTAACCTTTCTATTAGTCATTAGATTAATATTATGTAACTGTGTTGTTTCACATTTGGCCAACATTGCATTTTTTTAAAGTAAGATTTCCAGCTAAGTGGTAAAGTGTATAGAGTGCCAGGCCTGGAGTCAGAAAGACTTGTCTTCCTCAGTTTAAATCTGGTCTCAGAAACGTACTAGCTGTGTCACCCTGGGTAACTCATTTACCCCTGTTTGACTCAGTTTCCTCAGTTGTCAAATGAGGTGGAGAAGGCAATGGTGAACCACTCTGATGTCTTTGCCAAGCAAACTCCAAATAGAGTCACAAAGAGTTGGGACATAACTGAAAAGTAAAGCAACAGCACCAAAAAGATCTCCTGTGATCAGACAACCAGACATTTTCCATAACCCTTTTCAGATACTATCTCTCTCTATTAATTTCTTTGTTTAAGTAAACTTTTATTATTATTCAGTTGATTCATTATTGTTGTGATAACATTGTATTGGTTTGACTCCTTGTAGCTCTTTAATCTTTTAACTCTTGTTTTCAATTGTTGGTTGAGAGTATCTAGAATTTCTGATGGATGTTTGTTTTTCTAGGTTCTCTTTCCTGTCTTTCTTTGTTGATTTTTTTTCACACAATCTGATATTCTAGGTTTTATCACTAATATTTAGATATTGATCTTTAATCAGCATTGCCTTTTCTTCAGGTCTTTAATAGTTTTCTCCAGCTGTTTTTTACCGTGCCATTAGTTGATGCTTCCCTTTAGGCATATTCCTTAATAGCCCCACCTTTCCTCCTGTGGTCCTTACCATGGCAACAACAATAGCATGTCCCATTGTGTTCAGTCTCTGAAATATATTTAAAATTTGTATCAAGTACTGTGAAAGAATGCATTTGTTCCCAATTCTAGCTTTTTAAAATTATTTTACTTTGGCATATTTGTTCTATGTTTGAGTTTGTGCCATCATTTTTAAAGACATTTTAGCATTCTTATCCTTCCTTTGAAATAACTGGGAACTATGGTTTGTTTTTTTTCATAAATAACATTATGAAAGAGAATTGATGGAATTCATGCTAATGAAGATTTTTAGTGATTTTAGATTTTTTCAGTTTTCTCCTTTTCCAATCCAAGTAATTTTCTGTATTTCCACTCTCATTTTATCTATCCTGGGCTTTGGGATTAAGTTGCATCTAAAACCCACCCTCTGCTGCTCCAGGGTTTACTGATAAGTCACTTGGGTACTGCTGTCAAAAAAAAAAAAAAAAAGCAGTAATCTTTTGCATTTGACTCTGTTTCCACTTGTGTGATGTAATAAAATCTTTATCTTTATTCTAATTCATATACCATTGTGGTGTGTCCTCAACACCAAAGTTTCTCTAGTAGTTAAGGAATTGTTTTAAATTTTGATAAATATAGTCTTTGAATGGAATTGGAACAGGTAGAAATGCTGCATATTTTGTGTCTTTGGTGTCATGTCACCATCATTAGGGCTAAGTAGGGCCAGTTTACTTCCCCACACTCCTTTAACAGTTTCTTTGATTCTTAGGAGTAGGTACATTAGAGTGTAAAGCAACTCCATCAATGGTAGTACCAATGCCAAAGTCGCTGAAGTGTCAGGAATTCCAAGAAGGTCTTCAGAGTCGTTATAACATTTTAGGATGTACAAATTCCCTGCCATACATCAACCCAGATATTATTTTTATGTGTCTTATGTTTGTTATTGCTTCCCTTTCATTGTATGGACAATGGGTTAGGCTTTGAATAGATCTTGTTGTTATGTTTAATAGAGATAAAGATTAAGTTGGGTTCAACTTATTGGGTTCAAAAAATCAACTTGATAAATATACAGAGTCAGAATTTATCTCTGAGTATGTTAAGTTTTACCCAAATAGGGAAGGTTTACTATAAGGAATATTGGAAGATGAGAATAGATCAGGGTAGAATTTATTTAGCAGGAATCATAAAATCAAAATCATAATCATAAATCAAAGAATGTTAGAGTTAGAAAGGACCCATAGAGCCATTTTGTCCAACCCATAGACAAAAGAAATCACAATTACAACCAACAAAACTGCCCTGGACTCATGTCCTAAGAGAAGAGATGAGGGGGAGGGAGAACTCACTCTCAAGCTCTAGCTGTTGGAAAGTTTTTCTGGTTTCTGATCTAAATTGTTCCTTTTCCAGCTTCTATGATTCCTAGTTCTGCTCTCTATGGCTTAACAGAATAAGTTTTTTTTCTTCTAATTTTGCTAGGTAATCATAACCCATTTATTTACTACTTAACTTATCCCATCAAAAGAAAATAAGTTTATTATGGGCATCAGCTATTCTTGATGAAACCATGTTATCTCATTATAATTCCTATTCCTTTTATTTTAAGCATTGCACAATAATATCTTTAATAATTCATTCTAGATATTTCTCAGGAACTGAAGACAAGCTTATTGATCTAGAGTTTGTAGACTATCTTGGACCCTCTTCTCTTTATTTTTTTCCCTTGGTGATCTCATCCATTTCCATGGGTTTAATTATCACCTTTAATAATTGTATATATTCAACCTTAAATTGTCTCCTGAGCTACCTGCTAGATAGCTCCAGTTGAGTGTCTTATTGGCATTTCAAATTCATCATCTCCAAAATGAAATCCATTGCCTTAATCCTTTTAAGCTACTTATTCTCTAAACTTTCTTATTTCTGTTGAGAACGGGCCACTGTCTTCTGAATTTCTGAACTATTAAAATTTCAGCCTTGACTTTTCTCTCCCTCACTCTCATAACCTGCTGCCTAGTCTTGTCAATTCTATTTATATTCATTAGGGAGATTGATCTTTAATTTTCTTTCTCTATTTTGGTTCTTCCTGGTTTATGTATCAGTATCATATTTGTGTTATAGAATGAATTTGGCAGCACTCCTTCTTTACCTATTTTTCCAAATAGTTTACATAGTATTGAAAATAATTGTTCTTTAAATGTTTGGTAGAATTCACTTATGAATCCATCTGGCCCTGGAGATTTTTTCCTTAGGGAGTTCATTAATTGCTTATTCAATTAAAATGGGACTATTTAAATAATTTATTTCCTCTTCTATTAATCCAGGCAATTTATATTTTTGTAAATATTCATTTTAGCTAGATTGTCAGACTTGCTGCCATCCGAATAGCTTCTAATTATTGCTTTAAGTTTTTTGTCATTAGTGGCAAGTTCACCCTTTTCATTTTTGATGCTGATGATTTGGTTTTTTTCTTTCTTTTTTCTAATCAAATTAACTTAAAGCATATCTATTTAGTTGGTCTTTTCATAAAACCAACTCTTAATTTTATTTATTAATTCAATAGTTTTCTTAATTTCAATTTTATTAATCTCTCCTTTGAGTTTCAGAATTTCTAATTTGGTTTGTCAATTCTATTTACTTAATTTTTTTTCATATTTCCCCTCTTCTCTCCACTCAGACAGTTACTACCCTCAGTGATACCCACATCACTTGATATGTAGATTGCTGTAACAGCCTCATCTTCTCCCCCTGCTTCTTATGTCTCTTTCTTACAATGCATGTTCCCCACTACTGTTTCCAAAAATTTTTATGAATTATAAGTTCATCCTTAACATTTTCCTGCTCAAAAAACTTCCATGGCTTTCTATTGCCTTTAGGATAAAATAAAAACTCTCCAACTTTGCATTTAAAATTTTTCACAATTGGATTCTGACCTACCTTCCTAGACCCTTTTCTTATCCAAATTATACCACCAGACATTCTCTGAATCACTTTTGTGCATTCATATCATTAACAATTTCACCCCATCCCACCCTGCCTACAATGTACTCCTTCATATATGTCTCTCAGAATCATGCTGGGCTCAGATGCTACTTCCTTAGGAATCTCCCTCAATCTCCTCAATTTCCTTGATTGTGAATTCCTTCTCTCTCATTCAGTAACCTGATATTTACTTATCTGGGCACATGCTACATCTCCCTGTCCATCCATCCCCAAAAGAAAGGTCCTTGGAGGCAGAGACTATTCCACTTTTATCTTTGTACCTCCAGTCCCTTGGGTAAGGTAGGCTCTTGATGAATGCTTACAGGGTTGAATTGGCTTGGAATTAATAAGATACACATGATTGGCAAAGTTCAGCAAAGAGAAAATCATAATAATGTTGAAATGAAACAGAAAGCGTTATGGGATTATTCCTTAGTCAGGAAGTCCTGACTTCTTTCAGCTCTGCTGCTCAATAGCTATGGGAATTTGAAGAAGTCATGTCACTTCTTATGGCCTTAGTTTCCTCATCAATAAAATGAGATGGTTGGATTATATGATCTTGGAAATCCCTTCTAATTTTATTCTTGTTCCCATGACTAACAATTGAGAAGTCAAAAAAAGCATCATCATCATCACCATCAGCATAGTTAACATTTACATAGTGCCTACTATGCACCAGGCACTGTGCTTACTGTGAATTTTACAATATCATTTCATTTGAGCCTGACAACTCTGGGAGGCAGGTATTGTTATTAGCGACAACTGAGGCAAATGGAAATTAAGTGATGTATACAGGGATACACAGTGAATGTCCAAGACTAGATTAAAACTTGGATTCTCTTGACTCCAAGTAATAACTCAGTTCAGCCTTGAAGGGAACTGAGGATCCCAGAAGTTCGAAAGGAGTGGAGTTGGAAAAGCATTCTAAGAATATGGAATACCAGTGAAAAGAAGAAAATGCTTGCAACCTCTAGTGCTGTGCCTCTCTTGGCTTTTTTCCTTCAATTCTCAAATCCTCTTGGCTTCAGCAAACCTGCTTCCAAATCTACTTAGCTCTCCCCTTTGTCTACATAGCTTTGTCTCTTCCAACCAGTTTAATTCACTTATATAACTTTAAAATTAATATAATTTTTCTTTTACTTTGAACAATCCTACCCCCATCACTCAAAAAGAATTTACCCTTAGGAAGAAATTCACTGAATCAGTATTTTCTTCCTCATAATAATTTTAAAAACAACTTGGACAAGACTCATGTCTTGGCTTCAGATTTCTTTGAAAATCTCAAATGAAGTGTCACTTTCCTCAAAGGTCAGCGTTTTTAAACACCTTTACATTCAGGCTGGGTCTACACAATAGGAAAAAAATGTGACCGAAAAGTAAAAATCTGGTTGATGCCTGATGTTTCCAAATATCTATATATCTAACTTCATGTAGACAAAATGCTCCAATAGTCAAATATCTAGATATCATGTAGCTTAGTCATCTGGGAAACTAAAAGCATTTTCTACTTTTCATCCAGGTGTTTTGGCAGTATGTAAACATAGCTTCAGATTTGAGCTTCCCTCCATTTTAAATTCTCCTCTTCTTTTTAATTCTTCTTAAGTACTAGGCCATATTTCTCAAACTATAGCCTGTGGGATGGTGATGTTCTGATTGAGAAAAGTAGATATTTCATAAGGAAAGGATAATGTTAGTGATATTTTCTGTTCCTACTAAATACAAAATTAAATATGTTTCAAAATGCTTAGTGGTCATTTATAATTTTGAAAATTACCTTAATTTCCTTTACTTATTCCAATACTTTTGTAATGCCTTCCCCCTCTCTTTAACCTGGTGCAACTACATGCTTCTCAGTCCATGTATGGATTATATCAAAATGTCTTAAACTCAAATGATCAAGCTAGTTTGGAAAACAGTAAGAGGTTATCTTCTCCTTCTTTGCTTTTATTTAGAAAAAGACTCTTCAGCTCCCATCTTTGAAGAAAAGGTATAACACATATACCAAATGACTGAATTAGGATCCTAAAAGTTCTTTAGAGGTGAGAAATTTGGACTAAACTTAAGATATAATTAACAAGAGTAAATGTCAAGTCTTCTTAGGGTCAAGAAATAAACATAACAAATACAAGATTAAGGAACAGTGGCTAGACAGTAATTTATCTTTTAAAATATCAGAGGTTTTAGTGAACTATAGCCTCCATATGAGTTAACAGTATAGTATGACAACACAAAAAATTAATGAGCTTGAGAGTCACATTACATAAAAGAGGCCCTGCAATAAGGCACTAATAACCCTATAATCCTCTTGCTCTATCAGATCACATCTGTAAGACTGTGTTTTTTTTTTATGAATGCTATATTTTAGGATGGACATTAATCAACTGGAAAAAGTCTAGAGCTTTTGATCAAAGACTTCAACTGCATGCTATATAAAAATAGTTGAAGAAACTGAGGACATTTAGAATTGAGAAAAGAAAGGTCAGGGGACATTAGAGGTGTTTTAAAGTATTTGAAAAGCTTATATGGAAAGAGAGATTAAATTTGTCTTCTTTGATCCCCAGAAGCCAAATCCAGGAGCACTAAGTAGAAGATACAGAGGTAAATTTGAGCTTAATAGAAAAACTTCAAATGGCTGTACAAAAACAGAATGGAATTCCTCACCCAAAGTCTTCTTAAAAGTACTGAAATGGTTATATATTTTGTATACTGTTGTCATTTTGGGGGATAGGCATACAAGATGAGATGAAATTAGGTTTCAATAAAACAGAGAAACTGAGGCATGGAGAGGTTAGATCACTTACCAAAATACTGCAAGGAAAAAGAAAATGGAATTCCTGATATATGGTACATTTTCATTTTCATCTAATTACATCTCCTCCTTTTAACAAACTGGGTACTCTCATTCCTGATTATTTATTAGGTTACTAGTTGTAGAGAAACAAATGTCCTTTCAGTTTATTTGCTCTTTCCTTTTACTTCAAAGAAGACCAGCTGTCTGCATGATTGATTTCCACATAGAGTGGATAAATAATCCATACTTCCTCCTAGGGGGTGCATGCATATGGTCAGGCCTCACATACATAATAGCAGGCATATGGTTTTCATAACCACACCTAGCCATCCAAAAAAAGTTTCCTTCAGAATTCAGTATGTGATTACCACAAACCTTCCCCTGTGGTGGAGGGAAGATGGAGAAAGAGAGATAAAAGCCTCTTCTTATCATAGGATTAGAGCTCCAGAACTAAAAGATAAATAAAAAATAAAAGAACTTTTGAGACTGTCTGATCTAGTTCTTTTACATATAAGGAAATTGAGGTACAAAGGAATTTGCCCAAATTCACATATAGAGTAAGTAGCACAAGTAGGATTTGAGCACCATATCCTTTGTCTCCAAATCCATTGCTTTTTTCACCATGACTATGATATACATGACCAAGATTATAAATCTTTATTAATTGGAAAACTAAATTTTAAAAAAATCTGCACTAATACAGAATATCAAGACAAATCTTCTATTCACTTTGTAATCCAGTGTGACATCTTAAAACAAAATGATAGCCAGTAAGACTTTTGGAGTGCTCCCATTTTCATAATTTTAATAGCTCTCAATGGCCTAGATATCTGGGATCTGTGATTGCAAAACACAGAACCACTAACTATTGTGCCATTATTCACTGAAAGGTTGTTGGACTTCCTTGTGGCTTTTGAGGAGTCTCTAGGTCTGCTTCTTTCCTTAGTTAATGCTTTCTAGCTGAGCTTTCTGATGTGATACAATGGAGACCACTACTCCATCTCATTCCCTGTTTCTCATTCCTTCCTATTCCCTTTCCCTATGAATCCTTTTGTTTTCTTTCCTTCCTGCCTAGCATCCTCCATCCTTCCCTCTATTCTTTCTCTTTTTTTCTGACTGTTTCTCCCTATCTTACTTCTTCTCCCTTTTTCCCTCCTTCCCCCAGTCTTTAATATGAAAAAACCAGTTTGATTCTGGACAAATCTCCTAGGTGTTGAGTTGAGTTGTTTTGTTTACTCCTGTCTCTTTAAAAGCTGCCAGTGTTCAGCTCCCTTTGTGTGCCTCTGTGCTCTGCTCCTGCTCTTTCAGGCCAATATTAATGTTTCATGGCTTCCAGGTATAATTGAAGAGCCTGCCATTCCCACTTGTCTGGCTCCAGCCCTCCTCCCACCCACTTTTTTCCTTCTTGTTTTCTGTCAAAGCAAATGCCTGAGAATTTCCATGTGTTTACTGATCCTGGGCTCCCTGGGTACCCTAAAAAGCAAAATGTTTTTTTTTGCCATCCCAAGTTTAAGGAGCCAAAGTCTTATTTTGAAGCTTTGATGAAGCCATTTCCAGAGTTCTGTGAGGAAGGGGGAAAGGATTAAGGCCTAACGGGGACAGCTGGAAGACCCTCTGAATGAAAACAGAGCAGAAAACAGATCTGGGTTCTCTTTTAACTTTGAGGATCCCATATTGAAAATGTGCTGGGTGGAAATGGAAAATCAGCTTTTGAAAAATACCTTAGTTACAACAAACTGTCTCTTATCTAAACTAGTAGAAGGTAGTAGAATTTTAAAGCTGGAAGGAATTTTAGAAATATGTCTCTACCTCCCCAATCTGTATACTGAGTAACCTCCCTGTGATCTTTCTTTCCAAGGACTAACAGAACAAAAACAAAATAAAACAAACAAAAACAAACTCTGATCGGAGAAGCCTGAGTAGACAACTTAATTGTTTTCCATATTCTCTTTGTTTAGTTTTCAGACCTGCTTTAAAAAAATGCCCCATCATCTAGCCTCCAGTCATGTGTTTGGAGATTAAGATATGGCAGAAAAGGAAATAGAAATGGGAAAGGAATCTGTAGAAAAAGCAAAAGCAGAATGCTAAATTTTTGCCTGAGGCCAGCAAGTCAATAGATTAGAATATGATTGAACCTTGAATCAAAGGGCTTTCATTGGATCACAGATCTAGAGTGAAAAGGTAACTCTGAGGACCTGGAGTCCAAAGCTCTCATTTTATAGATAAGAAATATGCTATATAGGTTAAATAACTTCCAAAAGTTGTTTGACTTCAGAAAGTTAAACCAGTAGTAAGTGCCAAAGACAGGATTTGAGTCTGAGTCATCTTGCCTCCAGATTTGTTGCTTATTCCACTGTACCTCAACTTCCAAAACAAAGCTACTCGGGATATCTAATCAGTGCAAGTTAAGCCAGTGTCAAGATGGCTGGTTCTGCTTCTGTTAGGGACCTGGTGAAAAGGGCGATCCTAGGAGAATGCAAGCTGGCATGGTGGGGAAAAGTCTGTCCAGAAGAGCCAGAAAATCGTGAATAATGCCATTTAGTTCTTTGTTTCTTTGGCCTCTGTTGTAAAATGAGGGGATAAAACTAGATTAACTCAAAGGCCCCTTCTAACTTTAAATCTGTGATCCTGCAGGAAAAATATTGTTATTCAGTCATCTTTATTCATGTTTGACTTTTCAGGACCCCACTTGGGGTTTTCTTGGCAGGGATATTGAAGTCATTTATCATTTCCTTCTCCAACTCATTTTACAAATGAGGAAACTGAGGCAAACAGGGTGAAGTGATTTGCCCAGGAACACATAGCTAGTGTCAAAGGCAAGTTTTGAACTTGACTCGGAAACCCCAAAACTCTTAAAAAAGAAAACCTCCTTGGACTCTGCCCCAGGGAGGAATCTCCACCCTAAACACAAATAGTTTTCATCTTTGTTATCTGGCCCAGTCCTGAAACCCATTGAATTCAATTCAAATTCTAACCCTGGCCTTACACCTGCCATGTCAAAGGATTTCTGCCCACTGGAACCATTCTGGCTCTGGTGTCTTCCTCTCTTTATCTACACTACACTTTAACTACACTTTTTAACCTTACTTCCAAACCCCATAGTAAACCTCTTTTATCAATCTAGGTTTTGGGTCTGTAAATTCCTTTAGAGGGGACTCTTGCACCACTACTAGACCTCATTTAACTCTGTATCCTTGCGCCGAATCCAAAAGAGTTGCAGGGGAGTTCCATTTGACTCCCTGTACCCCGAACCTGCCACTAAACCTCAATTAAACCTAATTTCATTTAGGTACCCCTTATCTAGTTCATCAAACTCAGGAAGCCTTCTTGACTCCAGACCCAGAATGCTATTATTGCATGTTGTTGGTGGTCATAATCATCATTATCCCTAGGAGTAAGAGAAAAAGGAAGAATATTTATATAGCATCTATTATATGGCAGGCACTGTACTAGTCTTATACAAATATTATTTCTTTTTTTTTTTTTTTACAACAATTCTGGGAGGCAGATGCTATTATTATCTATTGTTAAACTTAAGGAAACTGAGGCAAACAGAGATTAAATGATTTGGCCAGGGTTACTTACCTAATAAATAAATATCTGAGGTTATATTTGAACTCAGGTCTTTGTACCAGAAGTACAGAAAGTAGATGCTTATTAATGAAGAAAGGAAACAAACATTTAATAAATGCCTATAGTATCAAGGACTGTGCTAAGTACTTTATAGATATTATCTCATTTATCCTCCCAATAACCCTGGGAAATAGATGCTATCTATTATTTTTCCAATTTTACAGTTTAGCAAACTGAGGTAGACAGAAGTTAAGAGACTTTGCCAGCTGACACAGCTAGTAATTTTTTTGATTTGAACTCAGGGTCAAATAAATGCTTGTTAAATTGAATCTCTAAGAAAACCTTGGGCTTTTTACATTCTTTTGGAATCAATGTGTCAAATTATGCCTAAAAATAAGTAGGCATACAAAGCTAGTTATGAACTAATATATTCCAGGCTTTCAAAACTATCAAGCCAAGAAATGGTAGACCCTCTAGTTGGGCTGTGGATAAGTGATCACTCAGGTTAAAGGCTGTGTCAGGAGGAGCATTCCTCTGGGCAAAATGGAAATATTGTAAATGCCCTCTTTCCCTCTCTGATACAGAAAATACAGAGTGTACTCACTTTAGAATCAGAGGATCAGATCCTAGGCTTTGTCATTGAACTGTGTGGCTTTGGAGAAAGTCACCTTGTCCCTTCTAGATCCTAGGAGTCAAATCTATAGAAATGAGGTCCCCTTCATCCCTATAATTTGTTATTCCCTAATTAACAAACTATTCCCCACCTATCTTTCTAACATTATAGATTGTTCTTTCTACAATCTAGGATTCAGACAAACAAACTATCTTCCTGTTCCTTTCTTCTCAGTGCTTCATCCTGTATTTTCCTTACCTTCCCACTGGCTTTCCTCCACCCTGGAAATGGGATCCATTTTCAATTAGAATTGCTTGTTTCCTTTGAAACTATGTTCAAAAGATGCTTTCAAAAAACCCTGAAAGACTTAGATGAACTGATGCAAAGTAAAATGAGCAAAACCAGAGAAGAGTATACATAGGTACAGAAACATTGTATGTTGATCAGATATAAATGACTTAGTTACTCTAAGTAATATAAAAATCCAAGACAATTCTAAAGTACTTAGAATGAAAAATGCTATTTCCCTTCATAGAATGGCGTTTGAATCCAAATCAAACTTTTCCTTTATTTTTTTTTTTTTTGGTCTGTGTTTTCTTTCACAGCATGACTTACATGGAAATAGGTTTTTCATAACTGCATATGTATAACCTATATCAAATTGCTTGTCTTCTCAAATGGAGTGGGGAAGGGGAAGGGAAAGAGGAAAGGAAAGAATTTGGAACTAAAAAAAATTAGTGAATATTTAAAAATGATTTCATAAACAATTTTCAAGCAATTAACAAAGTAATTGGGGGAAATTAAATTTTAAGTTAAAGTTTTAAAAAATCTATACTCAAGCTTCCTTTTCTCCATGGAACATTTCTTTATACCCTCATCTGTTTGTACTTCCCTATCAATATCTATCATTTGTCTGTGTATGCATTTATAGAAAGAGGGTGGGGAGAAGAAGGGACAGAGTGAGGAGGGGAGAGAGGGAAAGAGAAGAGGCAGAGAGAGACAGACACAGAGGAGAGATTCCTCCCAGAATTCTATAAGGTTGGTGGGAGGGATAGGGACTATGTAAAATTCAGTCAGCTAACATTGATTTGAATCTATGATGTTCTAGACATTGTATTAAGTTCTGGTAATACAGAGAAAGTTTTTTTCCTTCTTTTCCATCTTTTTTTTTTTTTTAAAGCAAAATCTATGAAGGAGACAATTTTCAGACAATCCTCACCCCCTAACAGTGTCTATCTAGCATGAAGAAGCACTTAATGTTTGATGATTGACTGATGGATGAAAGGTCCATAAAAGGATTGGGGGAAAGAAAGTATTAGATTAAAAACCAGGCATTGCAATTAGCCAGATAAGTCTGTGAGCAGGAATTAAATCTAAAAACAAACACTCAACAAACATTTAAATAGGATTAGAGCTACAGCTCCTTTTGGCGCAGGAACAGTTCAATTTGGTGGTGGGACAATTTAGAGTGAAGGATGGAGGGTGCTACAAAGACACTCACCTGACATATATTAGAGGCAGAGAAAAAAATATTAGCCACCTGGTAGTTCCTACTTTAGCTAATTAGTTTTTTCTCAGTAGGTGCCGACTTAACTGGTTTTAGTCCTCCAAGGAATGAAAGGGTCCTCTAAATTGTGCCTCTGCCCTAGTTATAGTTCTGGCTAGATGCAGGGTTTTTGAATCTGAGATACATGAACTTGCTCTTAAAAACATTTTTGCTAATTGTATTTTAATATTATTGGTATGGGTTTTTTTTGTTTGTTTGTTTGTTTGTTTGTTTGATTGTTTGGTTGGTTTTGTTTGTTTGTTTGTTTGTTTTTGTTTTTTTGTAATCCTATGTGTTTTACCTAATATATTTAAAAGCAGCGTTCTACAAAAGGGAGTCATAGGCTTCAGCAAACTGGGCAAGGAATTCATGGAACAATAAGACCCAGTCCTCCCCTCAAGGCATTTTCAGTACAGTAAAAATGAAGCAAGTCACATTCATGTAGTGCTTTAAAGTTTATACAGATGCTTCCTCAAAAACAAGGAGTTATAAGTATCATTATCAAATTTTACAGATGAGGAAGCCCAGTACCCAAGACTTTAAGAGACTTGACTGTGATCACATAACTATGGATTGTCTGAATCAGAATTTGAACCCAGGTTTCCTGCTTTCAGGTACAAAAGTCTGAAGATAAAGGGTGCATCTTTCATTGCTTCTTTCCCAACCAGACCAGATGCCTTAAGATTCAGGGCTTTTGAGTGGATGATGATGCTATTGATAGCCACAAAGTAAATAAATCAGATCTCTAATTGAATTTACATGATAAATAAATAGGTTGTCTCTTTTATTTAGTAAACAAATTTAGGGGGATAATGAGGTTTCGACTGGAGGCTGTATGATGCCCCAGAGGCATATGTTAGCTATTTACCCAGTTAGCATTCCAAGCCCTTCTTCCATCACCAGAGTTCATTGCAGTCCATTTGGCATTTGTGTCTTAAAGTGTCTGGGAAAGGGACATGAGTGACCCTTCTTTCTATGTGGGTCACCAAAGGGATCCCAGAATGAGAAGCCACTAAAATGGGATTTAGAGCCTAAAGGAGGTAGCCCAACTCCCTTCATTTTACAGATAAGGAAACTGACAGCCCCAAACTTCAAAGATATATATGTACATGCTTTTGAGTGTGGGTGCGCACACACACACACGCACACACACACACACACACACACACACACCCAGTAAGGCAGAGATTGTTTATGATTACTGAATAGTAAATGAAGGAATTTTTTAGTTACCTCCATGTCATTCTGGTCATAGCCATGATCTAAGGACCCTACTGTGTTCTTGCTAGGTCTCAGAAACATACCAGAAGTCCAAAAAGATCTCAAATGGTCCCCAAAATAGAAGTGTCCAAAATGAAAACAAAGCTTCTTGTTCCTTTCTTAACTGCTCTTTCCATCCAACTTTTCCCTATGTTATCTGTTATCTGTCCATGTGTTCTATTCATTCCATAAGCATTTACTAAATACCTACTATGTGATAGACCATTGGAACTGGCTTGAATCACCTCACCTTAAAGGAGGGAAATGGACCCACATGCGCAAAAATGTTTGTGGCAGCCCTTTTTGTAGTGGCCAGAAACTGGAAACTGAGTGGATGCTCATCAGTTGGAGAATGGCTGGATAAATTGTGGTATATGAATGTTATGGAATATTATTGTTCTGTAAGAAATGACCAACAGGATGAATACAGAGAGGCTTGGAGAGACTTACATGAACTGATGCTGAATGAAATGAGCAGAACCAAGAGATACATGGCAACAATAAGATTATAAGACTGAGTGAGGATCACAACATAGTATTTTCACTTTTTCATTGTTGTTTGTTTGCATTTTGTTTTCATTCTCATTTTTTCTTTTTGATTTGATTTTTCTTATACAGCATGATAATTGTGGAAATACATAGAGAAGGTTTAACATGTATTGGATTACTTGTTATCTAGGGGAGGAGTTGGAGAAAAGGGAAGGAAAAATTTGGAACACAAGGTTTTGCAAGAGTAAATGTTGAAAATTATCTATGTATATGTTTTGAAAATAAAAGGCTTTAATAAAATGAAATAACCAATATATTTAAAATATTAATTTTTCAAATGTTCTTCTCTGTAAATTTGTCACATTTATACTTCTAAACTTATTATTTTTTTTTAATTTTTTTTATTATATATATATATATATATATTTTATAATATTATCCCTTGTATTCATTTTTCCAAATTACTCCCCCTCCCTCTATTCCCTCCCCCCGATGACAGGCAATCCCATACATTTTACATGTGTTACAATATAGTCTAGGTACAATACATGTGTGTGAATACCATTTTCTTGTTGCACAATAAACATTAGAATCCGAAGGTACATGCAACCTGGGCAGACAGATATTAGTGCTAACAATTCACATTCACTTCCCAGTGTTTCTTCTCTGGGTGTAGCTACCTCTGTCCATCATTGATCAACTGGAAGTGAGTTGGATCTTCCTTATGTTGAAGATTTCCACTTCCATCAGAATACATCCTCATACAGTATTGTTGTTGAAGTGTACAGTGATCTTCTGGTTCTGCTCATTTCACTCAGCATCAGTTGATGTAAGTCTCTCCAGGCCTCTCTGTATTCCTCCTGCTGGTCATTTCTTACAGAGCAATAATATTCCATAACCTTCATATACCACAATTTACCCAACCATTCTCCAACTGATGGACATCCATTCATCTTCCAGTTTCTAGCTACAACAAAAAGAGCTGCCACAAACATTTTGGCACATATATGACTCTTTCCCTTCTTTAGTATTTCTTTGGGATATAATCCCAGTAGTAGCGCTGATGGGTCAAAGGGTATGCACAGTTTGATAACTTTTTGGGCATAATTCCAGATTGCTCTCCAGAATGGCTGGATTCTTTCGCAACTCCACCAGCAATGTATTAGTGTCCCAATTTCCCCACATCCCCTCCAACATTTATCATTATTTGTTCCTGTCATCTTAGCCAATCTGACAGGTGTGTATACTTCTAAACTTATTAAAGCTTAAAATTGCACTACTACTTTTAGGACATCCTGTATTTGATCACAAAGGTGATAGTCATTGGAATTCTGAAAGTAAGGCCTTACTGGAAAAGGCTTTTGGAGACTAATGAAATCAAAACAGAGAAGAACCCAAAGAAAGGCTCTATTCATTATTGTTTTTGTCCAGTCTTTTTTCAGTCATGTCTGACTTTTTGTGACCCCACTAGGGGTTTTCTTAGCAAAGATACTGGAGTGCTTTGCCATTTCCTTCTCCAGTTTATTTTACAGAGAAGGAAATTGAGGCAAATTGGGTTGAGGGTCACACAGCTAGTAAGTGTCTGGGGCTAGATTTGAATTCAGGTCTTCAGGATTCCAGGACATACACTTTATGTACTACATCACCTAGCTATCCATATTCATTATGAAATACCAAATACAAGCTCACATTGATATAGGACTTTGAAACTCAGCAGAAGCTTTATCTATATTATCTCTTAATCTTAACAACTCTATAAGATAGGTGTTATTCCCATTTTATAAATGTAGAAAGGAGGCTCTAAGGCATTAAATTACTTGTCCATCACACAATTAGTGAGAAAAACATAATACAATGTAGACTGTGTATTCTGTGATGATGGGGTCTTCCTGTTCTTGACTTCTCAAATCACAGCACAGAACTTTGTTCTTTAATAAATGCTGACAATCTGATTGAATTGAATCACACAGATGTAAGCTCAGAAGTCAGGACAGGGTTTTTTCTCCCCTCACCCCCATTTGGAAGAAGGTATTCTAATAGTGAATTGCCTCTCAGATTGTGTTTCTGGATCTCCTTTGTTTTGAGGCAGACATAGCTGACACTGAAGGTACCACCACCCCTAAACTGTTTTTGTTTTTGTTTTTTTTAATTTTGGAAAAAGCAGTGATACTGCCATTTTTTCCTAAGCATATCCAAAGCCAATACAATACAATCATATTTCTTATAATAAGGAAAAGGAAGAAGATACAAATAATTTCAATGCAAATTGTTGTTGTTTGTCCTAGGACCATGACATCAGGGAGGTGAGGCTGGGACATGCAAGTGAATTGGATTTGAGGGAGGGAAGGATGTGCAGGTCACCTGCCTCACTTTCTCCTCCAGAACCATTTGGGTTTATGGCAGGATATAGATTGAGGACTGAAGATGGCCTTGGATGCAGTGGGAGACCTGGGCCTTTTTAAGCTAAGTTTACACCAGATCTCAGTTTGACTGAGACTGCTGTCTGTCATTCAGTGATTAAGGCTGGGTAAAAAATGAAGCAAAAAAATTTCTTTCACTCAGTCCAAAAAATAAAAATCTAAATAAATAAATTCATGAATCTAGGAGGAGAAGATTCTCAGAGCTTCTGGTCAAAGCAGAAATGACTGCAGTTTATATTCAATCTGAGTCAATCAGGACCTAAACAATGCACATAATTTTGAGGAGAAAATATTTTCACCTTGAAGGAAGGAAAACTTGGTCCTATACACAGAATGCTTTCCCTTCTCACCTCTCTCTGTTGGAATCTCTTGGAATCCCATCTAAGCTGATGAAGAAGCTACCTCCAACTAGAGGCCTTTCCTGATTCTTGTAGTTCAAGGGTTCTTCATCTCATGTCATGGCAGTCTGGTACAGCTTTTGAGACCCTTCTTAGTAAAATAGTTTTACACATATAAAAGAATAAATATAGTATTACCAGGGAAACAAATTGTGTTGAAATAGAGTTATCAAACCATTGGCAAATCACTCCGGTATTTTTGCCAAGAAAACCCCAAATAGGATCACAATGAGTCAGACATGACTAAAAACAACTGAATAACAACAAAACTATCAAAATGTTTTTAAAAAAATAAATTCATGAACCAAAGAGTAAGAGCCCTTCATAAACCCCGACTCTAAATCTGAAGCTTCTTAGACATCAAAATGGCTCCACTTCATTCTGATGAGTTCAGAAACAACTGAAGTTTTGGTGGGATATGTTTTTTGTTTTTATTGTTTGTTCAGTCATTTTCAGTGATGTCCACATCTTTGTGACCCATTTGGGGTTTTCTTGGCAAAGGCATTAGAGTGGTTTTCCATTGCCTTCTCCAGCTTGTTTTTACAGATGAACAAACTGAGATCAATAGGGAAGGGATGGCTGAATATATCCAAGGATGTATTTTCTTACTTTTGCCCTAAGATAAGAATTAAAGAAGAAACTTCTGGCAATAATAATAACAAAGCGAACTGGTTTCTTAGTGTTGGAACATTTGCTCCTTGGCTTTTTAATCTGGCACATGACGTTGTGAGTCAGCTGAAAATTTTGACATCCTGGTCAGGAAGACATTGGGTTAAAATTACTAGTTGAAGTTTCTGGCCTTCCTTTGATTCCTCTTTTCCTATCCCAGACCCTGAAGATATGGGATGAAGGCAGAAAGGGCTTCTCAGCCATATTTTAGCCACTTGGCTGAACCATCCACCTCAGTCAGGCTACTCACTACCCACTGGGACTTTGGAGTCTCTGGCACTAAAAAACATTAAGCCTCAGCTTGCGCCAAATCGCATCATGGCTTTTCTTTGTCTGAGCTAAACCAACCTGTCACGTTAGTAGTAGTGGCGGCTCCTCTCTCTCTATGTTGGTTTAATTCAATTGAAAAAATTATAGCCCTTGCACCTACAGGATCTGTACCACATGTTGTTCATCTCTCTTATTATCCCCAATTAAAGTGTTGCCTGGTGTACGAATTTTCTGCAGTGATTGAAATAATGGAGCTATTATCTTTCTTCCAATCAAACTTAGAAGAGAATGCTCATTGGATTGGAGGGCACTGGCTGATGTGATTTCCCAACAGCCACAGCAAAGGAGAATACTTTATTGGAACTGAGGTTTAAATGTAGCATTGGGGTATAGTGTAGGCCATGTACTTAGGGAATCAATGAGGGTGTGGAATAGGTAAGGGAGAGAGGGGGGAAAGATTGAGAGGGGGAAGAGGGAGAGAGGGAGAAGTAATGGGAGGGAGGGAGAAGGAGAGAGAAGGAGAGAGGGAAGAAGAGAAGGAAAAGGAGGAAGAGAGGAAGAAGGAGGGAGAGAGGGAAAAGTAATGGGAGGGAGAAGGAGAGAGAGGAAGGGAAAAGGAGAGGGAGGGAGAGAAAGAGAAGAAGGAGGAAGAGAGGCAGAAGGAGGGAGAGGAAGAAGAAAGAAGAGAGGGGAAGAGAGAGATACATATACAGAGACAGAGAGACAGTGAGGAAGGAAAGGGGGGAGAGGCAGAGATAGAAAAGCAGAAATGGGGGAGAGAGAGGAGAGAGAGGGAGGAGGAAAAGAGGGAGCAGAGGGATGAGAGAGAGGGAGGAAGGGAGGGAGAAGAGGGGGGAGAGAGAGAGAGAAACAGAGAGATGGGGGAAGAGGGGGAGAGAGGGAGAAAGAGAGGTAGGGAGGGCGAAGGATACAGAGAGAAAGGCAGAAAGGGAAAAAGACAGAGAGAGAGACAGACAGAGAGAGACAGAGACAGAGACAGACAGAGAGCCCAAGCGAGCCCAAGCTGGCATACACAAGCACGCTCATATACACACAAGCAAGTGCATCTGGGCTTCATTAGCTACAATGTAATTTACCAAAGGCAGCTTTTCAGAAGTTGGGATAATCATCAGCCTGTTATCGAGGTAGCACAAAATAATCACCAGTTGACATGAGCAATCCATGCTCAGTGAGATAAATGGGCTTGACTGGCAGGGCCACAGTTAGACTTTAATAAAAAACAAATTGAATTTTTTTTCCTGTGGCTTAATATAAGCATCATCTGGACACTGGCATAAAACTTAGTACAGTGACCAATAACCTGGCCTAGGAATAACTGCCTGTGCTTTGGGTCCCAAGGCAGCTTCTCAGAGATACATTTTGATGAACATTTGGGAGCAAATGAATTAGGAAGATATAAAAGTTGTTGGGACAACTTGAGGAATACAGCTCAATCATTGCATAAATCAAGTAAGACTACATGGGTAAGTTACTACTGTTTAGTAGGTCTGAAAAAATCTTATCTTTTCCCATAATGAGGCAAAATAAGACTTTATAGTTAAAAAAAAATAAGGGTACTAAGGCACATTTACAGTATCTTTTTGAGTGATATCAACCTTGGCCAAGACTGGAATCTCCACTTAGAAGTTCACATGAAACATTTTTCCCCATTGAGTATGTATCATAGGACACAAAACACTGGATTGAGCCAGGAAGTCTAGGTGGCAACCCTCACTTAGTCAATGTGACCTTGGTGTGATGAAATTTGTCTAACCTATGTTTTCTTGTTTGATGGCTTTGTAATAGTAGATAGAATAAGGTTGTGGCAAACAAGAGAATAGGGGACTCTGGGCATTCAGTATAAAACACAGCATTTTATATTTCATCTTATGTGTAACAGGGAACCACAAAAGTTGAGTAAGGGGGAGGGGGTGTGATATGATTCATCCTGAATTTTAAGACATTACTTTGGCAGCTGAGTGGAGAAGGGTGGATTAGAGATGGGGAGATATTTGAGGCTGGATCAATCAGCAGACTACTAAAATAGTCCAAGCATGAAGTGGTGAGGATTCGCACTAGGGTGGTTACTATTAGAATAAAGAAAAGAAAGATGCCATGATAGAAGCAATAAGATCAAGAAGAGCTGAGAATGACACTGAGGAGAGCCTGGGTGACTAGGAGAATGATACTGCCCCAGACATTAATAAGAAAATTTGAAAAAGGAAAAGGTTTGAGATAATGAGAATTCATATAGTAATACAATGTTGAGTTTGAGATGGATGCGAGGTATTCATTTTAAGATACCTGAAAAGCAGTCAATGACATAAGATTGGAGAATAAGAAAGAAGTTATAGCTGGCTAAAGAGATCTGGGAATCATTAATATGGAGATACATCGATCCTATGGGAGATGATGATGAGATCACCCAGTTGAGATATTATAGAAGGAGAAGAGAAGATTGCTCAGGATAGAGCCTTGGAGAACATCCACAGTTAGTGGACATGCCCTGGATGTTGATACCAAAAGAAGTTAAGAAGTAAGACAGGAAGGGGAGAAACAGAAGACAAATTGTCACAAAAAAGGAATATCTAATAAAACAATGCAAAAAGTTTCAGAGAGGTTAAAGAGGATTGAAATTAAGGGGGAAAACCACTGAACTTTGTCAATTAAAAGATCATTGGTGGCTTTAGAGAAGGTAATTTCAGTTGAATGATGAGGTAGGAAACTAGTTGTGGATGGTTTATAAGAAAGTGAGAAGAGAAAAAAAGTATCAGAATAGATGGTTTTCTTAAAAAGGGAAGGAGAAATAGAATATGAAAACTAACAGGGATAGTAGGATTAGATGAGTGGGGTTTTTGTTTGGTTGGTTTTGTTTTAGAATAGAGAGATATGAAAGTTTATAGGCAGCAGAGAAGACACTTGGAAAGGTTGAGATTAAAGACTAAAAAGAGAATTTAGATGATCAAAGGAATAAGATGGGAGACAATAAGACCTGGAAAACACATAAGGAGAAAGACAATCTCTTCAGGAGAGATGGAGTGAAGGAAGAGATAGTAGGAAAAGATGAATGGAGTTGAGGAGGAGAGAAGAGGGAGCTCTTGTTAAATAGCCTCAATTTTTTATTGAAACATGAAGTGAGATTTTAAGAGGATAGAAAGAGGGTGTGCTACTGAAGCCTTGCAGAGATCTGAAATGGTTTGGAGAAGCCACTGTGATGAGTGGGAGAGCAAATGAATTAGGAAGATATAAAAGAATCTCCTCGCTGCAATAAGAGTCCAGTTGAATTTATATAACATAAATTTGTAGTGGACTCAGCATGGTTTTATGAGTTTGTCTATTCGGCATATTCTTTGTTTCTTCAGCAGCAGGGTAAAAATCAGAAACAGAGAGTTGGTTAGAATCTCAGTGACCAGTGCTTGCTACTCATATCTGAGTAAAAATCCCCATTTCAGCATCCCCAACAAGGGATCATCCAACCTTTAACTTTTCCAGTGAAGGGGAACCTGTTAACTTCTAAAGCTGCCAATTATATTTTAAGATAACTTCAATTGAAAATTTACATATCAAACTTAATCCAAGCTGGCAACCTAAGGTTGACCAAAATAATGCCCTGTAGTCTTTTGTTCTACCAAGTGAATTATGGAAGGTCTAAATTACCTCCTCTACTCTGACCTCTTTTTAAAAAAAATTCAGTTAATTCTAAATCTTACAAAAACCAACAAATGTGACTATTTCTACAAATAACAGAAGATTGTGGCAGACAATTCACTTTAAATATATAAATTCAACTCGGTTTCAAATCTCTCCTGCTTGTCAGTGCTTCTCTATGAATTTCCTTTGTTCTATTCTGAGCATTAAAAATAAAATACTTAAATGATCTCATTTTCTTTTTTCCCTTTCTTTCATTTCTTTTATTATTCTTCCTCTTCTTCTTCTCCCCCTCCTCCTCCTTCTTATTTTTATTTATTTATTTTTTTTGTGGCAGTGATTCCAATTACAGGCACTCCACTCCCACTCTCTTCCTCTCAAGTTAAAAAAAAATTAAAATCTACATATTGGCCATGTCAAGAATGTATTTCTCATTTTACATCTCAACTCTATTACATCTTTGCCAAGAGTTGGGTAGCATTCCTCATCAGTCTTCTGGACTCTTTAAATCCTACTCCTACTTTAAGGCCCATCCTAAGTCTACATTCAAAATTTCTTTTCTAGTGCTCATTGATTTCCTTCTCCTCTAAATGCATATTTCACTAAGATTCATCCTTAATTTGTTTAATTTATTTGCCAGTTTTTAATGGAATAATTCCCCTTGATATCTATTACTAAATCTTGTTAGAACCATTTTTTTACACTTCTTTATTTCCCATTGTTTGGGCTTTTGCTTATTAAAAACTGGCATCAGGAAGACTTGGAACAATATCCTGCCTCAAATGCTTGACCCCTGGTCAAGTCACTTCCTTGCCTGGAAAATGGGCAGAGAGTTGTTGTGAGAATCAAATGAGATGGTGTATGTAAAGTCCTTTGCAAACCTCAAAGATATATAGAAATGTGAGTTTTGAATCACTGCCATTGTTATTATTATTATTAATTTGAAAAAAAAAAAAGAGTTCTAAGCCTAAATTCAGGAAAGACAGGTTTGAATTCTGACTCGACACTTTTTAAGGTATGTGACCGTGGATAAGTCACTTAAACTCAGAAAATCTCTGTTTTTGGGGGGGATTAAAATGACAACATGATAAACTAGCTCTACAATAAATCTTAGAATCAGGAAGATCTGAGTTCAAGGCCTGACTTTGATACATGGGCAACTCATTTATTCTGTCAGTGTACCCAGACAACTTTCTGAAAATCTAAATTAACAGAAGAATTGCTGGCCTGAATTGGTGGAAGGATCTTGCACAATTAAGTTCCCTATATTGATGAAATCACAGGTGTTGGTTAAAAAAAAAAAACCAAAATACAGAGTGCATGAGGCTGATGGGACTTGTACCACAATGCCCCATGCCAACAGAGTTGTTGTGAGGAGTAAATGAGATAATTTATGTAAAGCATTATATAAATGTCAGCTATTATCATCATTGATTTTCAGGGACCAAAGGTCATGTTGGAATCTTTTCAGGCTCAGCTGAAAAGCCATGATAATTGTGTCCTGAGGGCAGCTGATAATTATAGGTGGAATAATATAAAGCTAAAAAGATACAGAAGGGTTCACAGGTTATCCTGATCTATATGACTATAGCATCCAAATGCCTATTTCATGGGATCATACTCTTAGAGTTGGACGAGATTATTCTAGCTTATTATTCTATTATTGGCCTTCCTCAATGTAGTTTTAACCTACCTTTCCATCATTATCTTGCATTGTTTTCCCTCATTTTTTCTATGCACCATCTAAATCAGTCTTGTTAGAGTTCCTGCAATATTTCCAGTACTTTATCACATTTATCTTTCCTTATGCTAAATCCTTTGCCTAAATAACTCTCTCTTCCACATCCCATTTCCAGTTCTATCTATGGATTTTTTATTCTACTTAATCTTTAAGGCCTTGATAAAATTCATTTTTTTTAAGTGAAGTTTTCCACTATTTCCCCTAGTTAGGAATGATTTCTTCCTCCTATGATTACATAATTTTGATCAGTGCTTCTCTCTTGGAATTATCATATTCTAATTTGTATTATATTTATCTATCTTAACATCATATTGCCCCAAATTATAAGCTAAGGAGACAGCTTAATACAAAGGACAGAATACCACATTTGGAATTATTGGACTTGAACTTGATACCGTGCTTATCTATTTATTACTTGTGTGATTTATGTGGGTCTCAGTTTCCTTGCCTGTAAAATGGAGGGGATTGGAATTATCTACCTCTGAGATCTCTCTTAGATCTATAAAAAATTGATCTTTATTATCCTTACTACCATTACAGTCGCCTTGTACAATGCATTGCATCTAGTAGGAGTATCTCTGTTTGTGTGTGTGTGTAATGTTTGTTGGATGAATGAAAGCTTCTATTCCATTCATTGAAAATAGCACTTAGGGAGAGATTGGTGGAAGGGAAAAAGATAAACTGGCTTCTAACTTATTTCTTGCCTTCAGATTTCTAAGACATGTGTGAAGAAGTACTTAGTTAAATTTTCAGAAACCATTTTCTTTTTTTTATTGCAATCTTTTGTTTTGACATGACTTTTATTTTTCAATATATTTCTGACCCAGAGAGACATCCTTTATATTAAAAAAGAAAAAAAAAGTTCAGCAAAACTAACCAAAATATTAACTAACTCCTAATATATATGCTGTTTCACACACATAGTCCTTTACCTCTTAAAAAGGAGGGAGATGCATTCCAGTATTTTGTGTTTGCAACCAAGCTTGACCATTAATTACACTGACAATTATAATCATACTTTTGAATATATACAATTTAAGCTTTGTTTTTTCCTTGTTCTTTTACATTGCAAATCACTGAAATTTTCATATTCAGTTCTTGTAGTGTAATGATATTTATATACCATACCTGTTTGGTTGTTTCTCACCCAGTCAACACCCATCTACTTTGTTTCTAAGGTTTTGGTGCTCCTCATTCTACTTGGATAGTAATGCTATAAGCATTTTGGTATAGATGATTTTATTTTTTTTTCTTTGATCCCTTTGAGGTATATGCTTAGCGATAGTATCTTTGGGCCAAAGACTTTTAACACTGTAAATCACGTTCTTAGTGAACTTAAAATATTTTCAAAAATCATAAGCCTATTAGCGTCTCCCACAGTTTATAATATTTTCAATGGCTCTTTCCAAGTTTTCCAACTCTACTATTTCCCTATCTGGCCATTCCACAATCAGATGCTGTTCCTGGAATCACCTAGTTGACAAAACAGCCTATTAGGAAGAGCTTTGGAGTTGGAGTCAGAGAATACAATCTTCATCTAAGTTTTACTACTTATTATCTGGGTGATTTGGGGAAATTATTTATTACCTCTGGATGTTAGTTGTCTTATCTGGAAAATAAGGGGTTTGGCTCAATATGATGTCAAAAGTTATTTTCAGTTCTAGATGCTTTAGAACCTATAAGATGGCTTGGGGAAATCAAGCAAGAGAATCTGACCCAAATGAAATTAGACTCAGACATCTGGACAGAGAATATGTTCCAAATCACTATTGATGAGAGACATGCAAATCAGAACAACTCTGATCTACTACCTCACACTTGTCAGAAAAATGACAAATACTGGAGGAAATGTGGGAAAATTAAAACACTCATGTACTATTAGTGAAGTTATATATTCATTCAACCATTCTGGAAAACAACTGGAACCATGCCCCAAAGACTATAAAACCATGCAAACCCTTTGACGCAGAAATACTCAGAGAAACTTTGGAGCATTCATGTGTCCAAGATATAATTTCCATTCATCCTCAACAAGGATGGTGGGCAGGCCTGAAATTTCCCATGGTACCTGCATCTGGCTCTCCACCAAAAACCAGTTCATGTTGCAGGAATCTTTTCTGTACAGAGATATGTGCTTCCCCAATCAAACAGAGGGCAGAGATGTAATAGCTATGCTGACCTGTATCATATGACTAAAATGGTTTAAATTTCTTCATCTGAAAATTATTCATATTCTTTGATTACTTAACAAATAGAGAATAGCATGAATTCTTACAAATTTGTGTCAAATCTCTTTATTTTAGAAATAAAACCTTTATCAGAAGCATTGGATGTAAAAATTTTTCCCAGTTTGTTGCTTCCCTTCTAATCTTGTCTGCATTGGTTTTATTTGTATAAAATTTTTTAAAATTCATCTAATCAAAATGATCTATTTTATACTCCATAGTGTATTCTAGTTCTTCTTTGGCCACAAATTCTTTCCTTCCTGGATCTATTTTCTAGGTCAATTCTTTTTCCAATGAGATATTTCATAGTTTCTTTAATTTTTTTCATTCTTTTGATTTTGTTTGATGGTTCCTTGATTTCTCATAAAGCATTTTGTTTTTACTTGACTTATTCAAACTTTTAGCTGTATCCTACACATTTTGATATAATGTCTCATTATTGTCATTTTCTTGGGTGAAGTTATTAATTATGTCTATGATTTGCTGTTTTACCCAATCATTCTTTAGTATAAGATTATTTAGTTTCCAAATATTTTTTGGTCTATTTTCCCCTGGCTTTTTATTAAATGTAATTTTAATTGCATTGTGGTCTGAAAAGGATGCATTTACTATTTCTGCCTTACTGCATTTGATTTTGAGGTTTTTATGTCCTAGTATATGATCAATTTTTGTATAGGTTCCATGAACTGCTGAGAAGAAAGTATACTCCTTTCTGTCTCCATTTAGCTTTCCCCAAAGATCTATCATATCAAACTTTTCTAGTATTCTATTTACCTCTTTGATTTCTTTCTTATTAATTTTGTGGTTTGAATTATCTATTTCTGAGAGTGCAAGGTTGAGATCTCCCACTATTATAGTTTTGCTGTCTATTTCTTTTTGCAGCTCTCTTAATTTTTCTTTTAAGAATTTAAATGCTGCACCACTTGCTGCATATATGTTTAATATTGATATTGCTTCATTACCTGTGCTACCCTTTAGCAGGATATAATGCCCTTCCTTATCTCTTTTAATTAGATCAATTTTTGTTTTTTTCTTGATCTGAGATGAGGATGGCTACCCCTGCTTTTTTGGCTTCACCTGAAGCATAGTAGATTCTGCTCCACCCTTTTACTTTTATTTTGAATGTATCACCCTGTTTCAGGTGTGTTTCCTGTAAACAACATATAGTAGGATTCTGACTTTTAATCCAGTCTGCTAACTGCTTCCTCTTTATGAGGGAGTTTACCCCATTCACATTTATGGTTAGAATGACTAATTCTATATTGTTTGCCATCCTGTTAACCCCTGCTTATGCTTTTCTCCTTCCCTTCCCTCTTACCCCCCTACCCAGTATTAAACTGGTGAACACCACTTGCTTTTCACAGCCCTCCCTTTTTAGTATCCCTCCCCCACCTTAAAGTTCCTCTTCCTATTTTACCCCTTTTTCTCACAATTTCTGTATTTCCTTCCCCTTAGTTTACTCCTTCCCTCTCACTTTTCAATGAAGTGGAAGGAGTTTCACCATAAATCAAATATGTCTATTGATACACACTATGTTCATCCCCCTCCTTTCTTTCTCTCACATATAATAGGTTACCTTTGCCTCTTTGTAAGATGTAGTACCACCACTTTACCCTTTTTTATGATATAATTTTCTTTCCACCTCTAGTTTCTAGGACAAATTATACCTGTGTTTTTTACGTATCTTTATGGCAGAAGTATAGTTCTCAAGATTTCTTTTTACCTTTTTAGAAATCTCTTGAGTTCTGTATTTGAAGATCAAACATTTTATGGTTTTTTCATCAAGAATAGATGGAATTCATTTATTTCGTTAAATGTCCATCTTCTTCCCTGGAACGCGATGCTCATTTTGCTGGGTAAGTTATTCTTGAATGCATACCAAGTTCCTTAGCCTTTCGGAATATCATGTTCTAGGCCCTTCATTCTTTTAATGTGGATGCTGCTAGATCCTGGGTTATCTTATTGTGGATCCTCCATATCTGAATTGCTTTTTTCTGGCAGCTTCCAGTATTTTTTCCTTTGTCTGATGGTTCTTGAACTTGGCCAATATATTTCTTGGTGTTTTGATTTTAGGGTCCCTTTCAGTAGGTAATCAATGAATTTTTTCAATGTCTATTTTACCCTCTGTTTCCAAAACATCTGGGCAGTTCTCTTTGATAATTTCCTGGAAAATAGTGTCCAGGCTCTTTTTTTCCTCACATATTTCAGGGAGTCTGAATATTCTCAAATTGTCTCTCCTGGATCTGTTTTCCAGGCTTGTTGTCTTTCCAGTAAGGTACTTGACATTCTTTTCAATTGTTTCATTTCTCTGGTTTTGCTTGACTACCTCTTGGTTTCTCCTTGAGTCATTCATTTCTACTTGTTCGAGTCTAATTTTCAATGATGTATTTTCTTCACTCACTTTTTTTATATCTTTTTGTAATTGTCCAATTGAGTTTTTATCTTCTATGGAATTTTTTTCCATTTTATCCATTTTATTTTTTAGAGAGATGATTTCTTTATCCAGCTCACTAATCCTGTTTTCTTTGGAGTTGTTTGCCTTTTCTAATTCACTAATCTTGTTTCTCAATGATTTGATCTCTTTATCCACTCTGGATGACTTCTCCAGGCTCTCTTGCCAAGCTTCCCTTTCCTTTTCCAATTTCTCTTCTAGCTCTCTTGTGAGAGCCTTTTTGATTTCCTTTATGAGAGTCTTTTGTATTGAGGAGCAGCTCATATCCCTCTTAGGGGATTCCTCTGGGGACAGTCTGTTCCTAGTCTCCTCAGTATTTGAAGTCTGCTCTCTCTCCATACACAAGCTGTCAATGGTTAGAGCCTTTTGAATTTTTTGTTCATTTTGTCAGAGCAGAATCAAAGAAAACAAATTGACAAGAGAAACAATTGGTCTGTTTCTGGGGGGGATGGGGCTGGATGGTGTTTCCAAGCTTCCTCTACAGAGTGAGGGAGACAGTAGTGAGGCACTAACAGGACAGCGATGACTGCTCTGTGTCTGCGCTCTGAGGCTCTGAGAAAGCACTGAGTCAGTCCAGGTGGGGGTTGGGGGTAGCTGGGTTCTGAGAGACGCTGGTTTTCAGGGGTTTTAATCCTCACCTCCGGTGTTTACACCCTCTCTGCTGCTCCTGGCTTGCTGCCAAGATGGAGCATCCACTCTGGGGTAAAAGTCTTTTTGCAGAAATGGCAGAGATCGTACCCCTCCCCCTCTGGTTTGCACAGTGTGAGCTGCCTGCCCCACTCTGGCTGCCTGCCCTCAGTCTGCAGCCAGTCTGTTCAACCCTCCCCCAAGCAAACATAGACCTTCTCTGGCGAATTTCAAGGATGTCTTCTCTTGGTGATTATTTGTGGGTTTCTTTTCCCGTCAAGCATTAACTCTGAGGCTTGTCATGAAGTAAGTCCTGAGAGAAAATGCAGAGCTCAAGCAGCTGTCTGCTTCCACGCCGCCATCTTGGCCGGAAGTCCCCCTTATTTAAACTTTTAAAGAATCATTTTTCTCAGCAAGCTTTTCTATCACTTTTTCTCCTTGGCCATTTCTGCTTTTCAAGGCATTCTTCTATTCATTGAATTACAGTGCCTCTTTTATTATTTGACCTATTTTGGCTTTTTTAAGGTGTTGTTTTCTTCAATAATTTTTGCACCTCCTTTACCAAACTATTGACTCCTTTTTCACAATTTTCTTGTATCACTTTCATTTCTCCTCCCAATTTTTCCTCTACTTCTCTTACTTTTTTTTCAAAAATCTTTTTTGAGGGGCAGCTAGATGGCTCAGTGGATAAAGTACCAGCCCTAAAGTCAGAAGGACCCAAGTTCAATTCTAGTTTCAGACACAACACTTCCCAGCTATGTGACCCTGGACAAGTCACTAATTCCAATTGCATCAAGGGAAAAAAATCATTTTTTGATCTTTCATGGCCTGAGACCAAATCATAATATTTTTGAGGCTTTTGATGTAGGAATTTTGATTTTATGATGTTCTGAGTGTGTGTTTTGAGCTTTCATGTCACCATAATAACTTCTTATGGTCAGAATTTTTCTGTTGTGCACTCCTTTTCAACCTGTTTTTTTTTTTTCTTTTATAACTTTTAACTCTATGTTAAAGTGGGGCTCTACTTCCCAAGTAGAAAGGCTTCAGGTTTTTTTGTGCAGTGGTTTTCACAGGTAATTATGGAGACATAAGTTTTTTGCCCTTCCAAGGTAGTATAACATCTAAAGAGAGATGTTAAGTATTCTTCTCTAGTGTGGCTTGTGAGCTACCAATGAATTCTCTGTTCTGCCCTGGAACTGTGAGCAGTGTCCCTGTTCCCCTGTAGCTATAAGCTCTGCTATTCTAGTGTTCCTCCTTGCACAAGAACTTAGGTCCAGGACTAGGACCCAGATCCAAAGATAGTGCAACAGAGTCTTACCCTAGGTGCCAGCAAAGAGATCCCATAAATCTGCTTCTATCTTGCAGTCCAGTGCTTTTGATGTCTATGGGCTGAGAGGTCTGGAAACTGACATTGTTGCCCTTGCTTCAGTTATCCGAGTCCTGCTTTTCTTTTTCTGAGTCCAGATCTATGCTGATCCCCTCTGTAAAGATGAGGTCTATGCTAGCACAGCCTGTTCTGGATTGCACTCCAACAGACCTTTGGTGCAATGGACCTTTCCTGCCAACCTTCTAACTTTTCTTGGGCTGGAAAATTGTTCATTTTGATCTTTTGTGGGTTCTGCTACTCTGGACTTTGTTAGAGTCGTTATTAAAGTATTTGGAAGGGTTTAACGAAAAACTCAGGCAAATTCCTGCATTACTCAGCCATCTTGATTCTCCTTGAATACCAACTCTTAAACTTACTATCTAAGGGACCTCAATAAATTACTTCACTGATGTATGCCTTAAGGTAAATAGGTTCAACTCAATAATGTGTAAGGTCTCATTAGTCTCTAAACTGTTGAGTAATGGAAGATTGTTCTTGTAGTCAAAGGACCTGAATTTCAAAGCTGTGTCTACTACTTTACAGCTAGCATTTATACAGCACTTTAAAATTTACAAAACATTTTACAAATACTGTCTCATTTGGTCCTTACAGCAACCCTGTGAGGTAGTGATATTGTTATCCCATTTTACAGATGAGAAAAGTGAGGTTCAAAAAAATAGTGTTACTTGACCAAGGTTACCCAACTGATAATGTCTGAGGCAGGATTTGAAATCAAATCTTTCTGACTCCAAGTCCATTCCCCTGCCCTGCATGCAACCTAGCTGTCCTTGTTACACTTACAATATCCAGTCTTCCTTCAGCCTCAGTTTTCTCATCTGTAAAATGAAGGAATTGATTTGATGACCTCTAGGATTCCTTTCAACCACAAAACTATGATCTATTAAATTATTTATGGAAGTTTAGAGTTTTCCTGGCACATATGCTGCTAGAATAGGAGATACTGATGGGAGGGGTGGGGAGAATGATATCCATATTTTATTTCTCATCTGAACTATATTCCAAGCTCTGTGAGGAGTTTGCATGAGCTACATGGCTAAAGTGAAGATGGCGTTTCTGAATAATCGAGGAAAGAGTGTATAGCTGAGCTCCCAGAAACAAAAAGGAACTCAAGTACTTGGCCAAACTAAAAATTCAGAGTTATCAAGAAAGGTTGTAGTTCCATTGAAATAGAAACCTGTAAATAACTGCTCTATGGAAACTACAAGGAACTCAGCTGTCACTTGACCTGAATTGGAAGCAAAACCAAAAATTAGAAGTGCTCTCAGATAACTAAGGGAAGAACTCAACTAGAGCCAAAAGCAAAATCAGATCGGAAGTGTAGAATAAGAGGAAAGAGCTCTTGAGGAGCTAGCTGGGCAGGAAAATTTGAACTAGAAAGAGATGAAGGTTCCACCCCACCCACCCAACTACCCCCACCCTATCAAAAAAGAAAAAAATTGAATTCATCTTTCCAATGCATGATCACCATCTAGTGACACAAGAACATAACTACAGGCTATTCAGTGAATAGGGAAAATTCAGGAACACATTGCAGGGGAAACTGTGAGTGTTTCTTGGTCATACAATCATAGATTTAGAACTGGAAAGGACCTTAGGATTAGCTTGTCCAAACCTATCAATGTATAAATGAAGAAACTGATCTTCAGAGAGGCATCTTCTCTATGGGTCACAGCTTCCTCATCTCAATGATTTCTGTGCAACTTATGTGGAGGGATTTTCATATGGAAAGTAGGTTGAAAATTTTCAAGTCATATAGAGATAGATATTCATGGTGTCATATACCTAAGGTTGGAAGGAACTTTGTGATTCTGTTAGACCTACTTAGTGTCTCATTTTACAGGTGAAAAAACAAAGACCCAGCCTTCGTCAAAAGATTTGGACAAACCAAATTCTCCCCCAAGGATCTCCTATAACTATAATGTAGTATGTGATGTGACAGAGCTAGGATTGAAATCCAGTCCTTTGTTCATCCTTACTCGCTACTATATCCGGTGGTCTTGGTGTTATTTGCCAGCTCCACCCTCCCCCCCAAAAAAAAAAGATAAGAAAAGAAAAAAGGAATAATATGGGAAGGGGGGAGGAAGAGGCATGAGGCAAGAAATATGGTGACTAGTGTGTGGGGAGGAGACCATAATGTAAAAGACACTGCCCAGAGAAGAAGAGAATGATTTACCTCCCAGAAAAAAAAAGCTACTTCTGTTCCTGAGGGGTAGGGTTGGAAGGAAGACAGGACCCCAAGGTAGAAGTCATCTTACTATTCAGGAATGTGGGGGATAGATGGTGGGAGAAAGAGAAAGAAAGAGAGGGAGAGGGAAAAGGAGGGAAGAGAGAAAAAGAAAGAGAGAGAGAGAGAGGCAGGAAGGGGAAGGAAGAGAGAGGGAGGGGGAAGGGAGAGAGAGAAGGAGAGACATTCGGGGGGGAGACTCAGAGAGTTAGAGGCAGAGGCAGGGAGGGGGGCGCGAGGAGAGGAAAGAGCTTTGCAAATCTTAAAAACCATATAAATGCTACCTTTTTAAAAAAACCTGAACTCATATGCCCTGGCTTCTCATGAGATAATTAAGGAAGAATGGAAATTGATGGAAGCTGGTTAAAACACCCACAGCCTGCCATCAAAGAAGAAAAGAGGCTGGGAGGACTCTGGAATGAAAGTCTGTATGGAATCTTGTGTGAGACGAGACAACTATTCTCTTGGATGAGGTGTTTTAATAGCTATTTTAATGTGACAGTGTGGCCTTTTATGGATTCCCCCCTCCCATCAGCAACACCCCTCTTCACCATGAAGACTAACTACAATCACTTTGCCTTAATTGAGTTCTGTGGAAATGTTCACTGGGAGCGACCACTTCATGACGTCTAGGTTCTTCAACAAAGAAAGTTCACTTTATCAGAATAGAATTGATTCAGAGAGTTCTTCAGCCTAGCAGAATTAAGCTGAGAAGATGAAATTGTGTTTGCCATTCCAGAGTCTCAAGTTCTGTCCAGTTTCATTCTCTGAAGTAGCAGAGCAGTCCACTAATAATGTAATAACTGGTATTTATGCATATGTGACTTTTCTTGGGGACATTCTGGAGCACTTTTTAGACATAACTCTTTCTGAAGGAATCCTCAGCCTGGATTACTAAAACTCTTCACATTCTGGAGCCCACTTTCCTTTCCACAATTATTTCATCAGGACTGCTCGCAATTTCATATAAACAACATTCCATCTTGAATTTGTGTACATTTTTACAGGCTATCTCTCATATTTGGAATACCCTACTCCCTTCCAAAAAAAAATCCCCAAACTCAAACTTTCAAATCCAGCTCAAATATCACCTGTTGATAAGAGCTCAGGGTCTAGAGTCAAGAGGCCTAGGTTTCTGATGCATATGACTTTTGTCACTTAAACCAAGTCATTTAATATTTTTGCACCTTTTTTTAAACTCACCTTTAAGTTCCAGGTGCTTCTGATTTAGCCATCTAGCATAAATTGAGAGTTGTAAGGAACCTGAGAATATTATCCTTTTATAGATAAAAAACTGAGGTTTAAGAAGGCTATATGTCTTTTCTGAGATAGCATCAGTATTAAACTGGGATTCAAACCCAGGACTACTGACTCCAAATCCAATTTTTTTGCATGGTAACAAAATATATCTAAAGTAATTCAAGGGAAATGGGGGCAAAGCAGGTAGTGAGGGCACCGGCAACTCCAGGCCAATCAGGAGAGTTCTTTTGTGAACTCCAGTGCTTTTTCCCCTACACCAGACTGCCTATCAAA